>NW_008330152.1:2845355-2869396 GCF_000622305.1 Nannospalax galili | reverse complement strand
CATTTGTTGAAGATGCTGTCTTTCCTCCATTGTGTGTTCTTGGAATCTTTGTCAAATATCAGGTGGCTGAAATTGCATGTACTCAAATTTGGATCTTCAATGATGTTCCACTGATCTGTGTTTCTCTTTTTGTGCCAGTACCATGCTGTTTTTATGGCTATGGCTCTGTAGTATACTTTGAGATCTGGTATAGTAATCCCCCCAACATTGCTCTTTGTGCTCAGAGTTGCTTTGAATATCTGAGATCTTTTGTGCCTCCATATGAATTTAAGGATGCATTTTTCTAATTCTATGAAGTATGTCACAGGGTTTTTGCTTGGGATTGCATTGAATCTGTATATTGCTTTTGGTAGGATGGTCATTTTAACAATATTAATTCTTCCAATCCATGAACATAGGAGGTCCTTTCATCTCCTGGTGTCTTCCTCTATCTCTTTAATGATTTAAAATTTTCATTGTAGACATCTTTGTTGTCTTTCATCAGATTTATTCCAAGATATTTTAATTTTTTTGCAGCAATTGTGAATGGGAGCATTTCCCTGTATTCTTTCTCCAATTGCTTGTTAGTGGTATATAGAAAGACTACTGATTTTTGTAGATTGAATTTTTAACCTGCCACTATACTGAAACTGTTGATCAGTTCTAGGAGTTTTCTGGTGGAACTTTTGGGATCTCTTAGGTATAGTATCATATCATCTGCAAAAAGGGATAGTTTGACCTCTTCTTTTCCAATTAGTACTCCTTTAATTTCCTTCTCCTATCTTATTGCTCTACCCAGAGTTTCAAGCACTATGTTGAAAAGGAGTAGAGGTAGTGGACACCCTTGTCTGCTTCCTGATTTTAATGGAACTGCTTCCAGTTTTTCTCCATTTAGAATTATATTGTCTGTGGGTTTCTTGTATATAGCTTCAATTATGTTGAGGTATGTTCCCTCCAGTCCAATTCCCTCTAGGACTTTGAGCATAAGTGCATGCTGAATTCCGTCAAAACCCTTTTCTGCATGTATTGAGATGACAATGTGGTTTTTGTCTTTGAGTCCATTTATATGATTAATGACGTTTATTGACTTGCATATGTTGAACCATTCTTGCATCTCTGAGATAAAGCCTACTTGATCATGGTGAATGATCTTTTTGATATGTGTCTGTATGGGGTTTGCAAATATTTTATTGGGAATTTTTGCATCTATGTTCATTAAGGATATGGGTCTATAGTTTTCTTTTTTGGTTGTATCTTTACCTGGCTTTGGTATTAGAGTGATGCTGGCTTCATGGAAGGAATTTGGAAGTTCTCCCTCCATTTCTATCTTTTGAATAAATTAAGTAGTATTGGATGTAGGTCTTCTTTAAATGTCTGGTAGAATTCTGTAAATCTATCTGGGCCTGGGCTCTTTTTAGTTGGGAGGCTTTGTATTACTGTTACAATTTCCTTATATGTTATGGGTCTGCTTAAACTATTGATCTCTTCTTGGTTTAACTTTGGAGGTTCCCATGATTTCAGATATCCATCCATTTCTTCTAGACTTTCAGATTTAATAGCGTATAGGTTTTTAAAATATCCCCTTATAATGTTCTGTATCTTTTTGGTGTCTGTTGTAATGTTTCCCCTTTCATCTCTGATTTTGTTGATTTGGATTTGCTCTTTCTTTTTTTTGGTTAACTGGGCTAAGGGTCTGTCCATCTTGTTTAGCTTTTCAAAGAACGGGCTCTAAGAACCAGCTCTTAGATTCATTGATTCTTTGTATTGTTTTCTTTGTTTCTATTTCATTAATTTCTGCTCTGATTTTGGTTATTCTCTTCTGCTGGGTTTGTGTTTCACTTGTTCTTGCCTTTCCAGTGTCTTGAGTTGCAGTGTTAGGTCATTTATTTGTGCTCTTTCCAATTTTTTAATGTAGGCACTTAGGAGCTATAAACTTCCCTCTTAGGACTGCTTTTAATGTGTCCCAGGGGTTGTTTCCTCCAAGACTCAGGGACCTTTTTGGAAGATTGGCGGAAAGATTGTCAGAGCCGGAGGAAGGGGTGGAGTGTTGGGTAAATGTGTCCTTGGAGGAAAAGAGGTGGTGGATCTAGAGACCCTTAGAGAAACAGAGCACACTGGGTAAAAGGAGGAGGAGTTGGTGCCATTTTTGGAGTGGTGAACAATGGGTGAGCAGGGCGAGCCAGTCTGTGCCCATGGACCCTGCACAGATCAGCAGGGTGAGACAGTGCATGGACAGCTGGTGAACTTAGGGCAGGGCATAGCCCCAAAGAGCAGCTGTGGTGACATGAATCTCAAAGCTAAGTCAATGTTAACTGTGCAGTGCAAAATGGAATCCTGACTGGCTTCCACAGAGGGGTCTAATGAAACCTAAGGGGTGATAGTTCACCTGCCATACTGCAAACATTCTGCCATGACCACCAAAATAACAGCCAATGCCTAGAGGCTGAAAGAAATACACATAAAGTATTCTCAAAAACTGCTGATACAGGGCTGGAGAGATGGATCAGGGGTTAAGAGCAGTGGCTGCTCTTTCAGAGGACCCAGCACCCACATGGTGGCTAACAACCATCTGTAACTCCAGTTCTAGGCAATCTGATGCCTTCTTCTGATCTCCTTGGACATTGCATGAAATGGGTGCACTTACGCATATGCAGGCAATACACTTATATACCTAAAATAAAATAATAAATAAAATATTTTTTAAAAGGCATGATGGTGTACACCTTTAGTCCCAGCACTCAGGAGGCAGAGGCAGGCTGATCTCTGTGAGTTCAAGGCCAGCCTGGTCTACACAGCAAGTTGCAGGCCAGCTAGGGCCATATAGTGAGACCCTGTCTCAAAAAAGGAAGGGAGGGAGGGAGGAAAAAAGGGAGGGAAGGAAGGGAAAATAAAGTATTTAAATGACTGAATACCAGGAAGGGACAGTGTATGTGCTTTCACACAGAAAATTTCTAGAGGGATACTCTTTAACACTTGACATGCTTATCTCTGGATGGTGAGATCAGGGCTGATTTTTATTACTATTGTTGTTGGAAAAAAAGTCTCACAGAACTCAGGTTGACTTTGAACTTTCTATGTAACTGAGGTTTGCCTTGAGCTCTTGATCCTCCTGTTTCCGCCTCCAAGTGCTGGGACTGCAGGTGTATGCCATCATGTCCAGTTTTATGTGGCTCTGGTTTGAGTATGCCAGACAAGCACTCTACCAACTGAGTCATATCCCCAGCCATGGTTTGATTTTATCATCAGGAAGAAACATATTCAACCAAAATAATGGTTTTAGGGTGGCCCCTTTCTTTTTCTTTTCTGAACCTCATTTGTATCAGAAACTGACTTGTGATTGTGAGGTGAATTGAGACTCTTCCCAGAAATCCAAATATACATCATCCAATTTCACCACTTTCCTGGGTTCACAGCCTAAGGCTTCAGAGGTCCTGAATTAAGAAGTCCTCACCCCTAGTCTGGGTAACTTCCACCCCATATATTTCCCTAGTTCCTTTATGTACACTTTCCTTTGAAGAAGAGTGACCCTAAGACCCCCTCCCTATCCTCTGAGAAAAATCTGCCCTCCACCTGACTCTGGAAATCCCCTTCATTGTTCAAACCCTTTCCTGGTATCTGTTTATGATTTCTATGCAAATGGTCTGGGCAGAAGAGATAGAACGTTCTGCCCCAGGTGAGCTAGCCAATGACGGTATACTTGATACATCTGTGTATGGTCTCTATGGGAATAAACTGGGGCAGAAGAGAAAGAACATTCTGCTCCAAGTAAGACAGCCAATGGCTGTATAGGTAAAGTCTCTGGAAATCAGCCCTAGATAGTTTAAATCCTTCCTTGTTTATTCTGTGTATAGTTTCTATGGACATCCCCTGCTTTGTGGTTTTTGTGGTTTTCCTGCTTAAAAGCCCTGTTTTCACAGTTTGCCCTCCACCTGACTCTGGAAATCCCCTCCATTGTTCAAACCCTTTCCTGGTATCTGTTTGTGATTTCTATGGAAATGGTCTGGGGCAGAAGAGATAGAACGTTCTGCCCCAGGTAAGTTAGCCAATGGCAGTATACCTGATACATCTGTGTATGGTCTCTATGGGAATAATCTGGGGCAGAAGAGAAACAACGTTCTGCCTCAGGTAAGACAGCCAATGGCTGTATAGGTAAAGTCTCTGGAAATCAGCCCTAGATTGTTCCAATCCTTTCCTGGTTATTCTGTGTATAGTTTCTATGGACATCCCCTGCTTTGTGGTTTTTGTGGTTTTTCTGCTTAAAATCCCTGTGTTTTCACTGCTCAGGGTTGCAGTACAGCTCCCGAGACTGTCTGTGTCCCCAACCAGTTGGCTCCAATAAAGCGCTCCTTTTTACAGAGACTCAGTGTCCGAGTGGTCAATTTAGGGAATTTTATGGAACCCGAACATTTTTGGGGGCTCTGTCCGGGATTCCCTGAAAACCCTTGGTCTGTTTTCCTGTCTTTTACTGCCCTCCATCTGGCACCTGGAGACTTCAGTTCTGATTCCTCCTGTGATGAGTCTGTTTTGGGTTCTGTTCTGACTGACTGTCCGGACTTTTGGGGGCTCAAAGGAGAGAAACTGGATGCAGTATTGCTCTCCAAGCCAGAGGACTGGGGGATGCCCCGACCCTCCATCTGATTGGTTGACTGTCTGTGGCCTCTAGGCATTTGGCATTGACCCTAGTCGCTCCCGCACTGATTCCCCAACACGCAGCTCTTTTGTTCTGTGTCGTCCTGGTGTCGAGTCTTTGTTTCCTGTTTGGTTCTCACTGGTCTTTGTTTTGGATTAATCCTCTTCTTTTCCATTATGGGTCAGACTCCTTCATCTGAAGATACTCCCCTTGACCTAATTCTTTCTCATTTTAAAGATTTCCAAAAAGCAGCTGCAATCTCTGGAGACACTGTTTATTCAGGGAAATTCTGGACCCTCTGTTCTCTTGAATGGTCATCCTTTGTTGAAGGATGGCCCTCTACTGGTTCTCGAGATTAACAAGCTTTCTTCTCTTCAGGCCATGATCTTTGGAAGCCCAGGACAACCTGATCAGGTTCCTTATGTCATGATTTACTTTTACCTTTTGGACAAGCCTCACAAATGGTTGAGCTCACCAGTCCACCTGGGATGATGTCCAATAACTTCTCACCCTCTTCACCACTGAGGAACACACCCGGATCCTCTGAGGCCTGGAAATGGGTACCGGCCGAAAGTGGCCCATTTACTGAGGATCCTGAGGTGATTGAGGAATTTTCTCTCACCGCCACCCAGATTAGGATCCCAATACCCCTGCAGGTAGGGAGTCACTCAGACTCTATTGCCAGATTCTTATGGGGGTCTCCAGGCCACTACAAAAAGGCCTACAAATTTGTCAAAAGTCAGCCAGGTTTTGCAGGACAAAAGACTTGTTGAAGGAACTTCAACACCTGGTGTATTAGTTGCTGCCACTGCCCTGCCCCCACCAGCACCTCCCACCCATCTGCCCACCTGGAAGTGAGAAGGAGAAGCAAGAAGGAAGCGAGAGGGAGGCTGCCTGTGGGTTTGTCACTGCTGCTGGTCCACCCCACCTGTGAACAATTGGAAGAAGGTATGCACAGGCTCTCCTCTGCGAGGAAAAAGGCCATCCTGGACATCCCCATTCCCCAAAGTCAGAGGCAAGTCAGAGAATTCCTGGGGTCAGCTGGATATTGTTGCCTCTGGATACCCAGTTTTGCAGAACTGGCCAGGCCTCTATACGAAGTAACAAGAGGAGGTCCCTCAGCATTTTCCTGGGGAGAACAACAGCAGGCTTTTAATAACCTAAAACTGGCCCTCACTTCTGCACCAGCCTTAGCCCTGCCAGACATCTTGAGGCCCTTCTACCTTTATGTAGATGAACGGCTAGGTGTAGCAAAGGGAGTACTTGCTCAGAGTACTAACCAAATGTTTCCAGTTTCCTTCCTCAACAGCTACAATACAGGACATCACCTCTAGATGTATGGCATGCCAGATGACTAATGCCTACCCCAAAAATGATAAGTCCTCAGGAAAACGTGAAAGAGGAACTGCACCTAGAGTCCACTGGGAGGTAGACTTCACTGAGGTAAAGCCAGGACGTTTTGGATATAAATATTTACCGGTTTTTGTAGACACTTTTTCAGGATGGGTAGAAGTCTTTCCCACCAAGGAGACAGCAACCACAGTTGCCAGGAAGTTATTGGATGAACTCATTCCCAGGTTTGGTGTGCCCCTGGTGTTAGGATCTGACGATGGACCAGCGTTCATCTCTCAGGTAATTCAGGCCTTAGCAAAGGCCCTGGGGACAGATTGGAAACTACATTGTGCATACCATCCCCAGAGTTCAGGACAGGTAGAGAGGATGAATCGGACCCTTAAGGAGACCTTGACTAAATTTACCTTAGAATCTGGTACAGACTGTGTGACTCTCCTCCCTTTTGCCCTCCTTGGGGCTAGAAACTCCCCCTATATTCAGGGAATGACTCCTTTTGAGATTCTTTTCGGAAGACCCCCCTCCCCTGGTCCCAAGATTAAAGTCAGAACTGTTGGCTGAAATATCTAATCATGTAATCCTCCCGTGTATTAAGGCATTACAGGTTGTGCAGGAGCACCTCCATCCCCTGATCCAACATGTGCATGAACTGCCTCCAGCTACTTGACATCCTCACTGACCTGGAGACATTGTCTGGATAAAACAACATCAGAAGGAGACATTGGCCCCTCGATGGAAAGGACCATTCGCTGTGATCCTGACAACTCCCACGGCAATGAAGGGGGATGGAGTGTGCACCTGGATTCATCATTGCTCTGACCAGTCCCCTCTTAATCCTTATAGCATTGTTAACCTTTGGACCCTGTATCTTTAATGCTCTAGTCAAATTTGTTAAACAAAGGGTCTCCACTGTACAACTGATGGTTATGAGGGCCGAGTACTATCCCCTAGATGACACATATGAATCAATGAGGGCCCATCATAACCCCCTAGACAGCACATATGAATCAATGATTTGATTCAAAAAGATTTCCAAAAACAAAAGGGGAGAATGAAGGAGAGTGCCCCTCAGACCCCCTCCCTATC
Source organism: Nannospalax galili (assembly GCF_000622305.1). Lineage (NCBI taxonomy): Eukaryota > Metazoa > Chordata > Mammalia > Rodentia > Spalacidae > Nannospalax > Nannospalax galili. Next base: position 2,862,351 of record NW_008330152.1, on the reverse strand, counting down.
CTCTGAGAAAAATCTGCCCTCCACCTGACTCTGGAAATCCCCTTCATTGTTCAAACCCTTTCCTGGTATCTGTTTATGATTTCTATGCAAATGGTCTGGGGCAGAAGAGATAGAAAGTTCTGCCCCAGGTAAGCTAGCCAATGGCAGTATACCTGATACATCTGTGTATGGTTTCTATGGGCATAATCTGTGGCAGAAGAGAAAGAATGTTCTGCCCCAGGTAAGATAGCCAATGGCTATGTAGGTGAAATCTCTGGAAATCAGTCCTAGATTGTTCCAATCCTTTCCTGGTTATTCTGTGTATAGTTTCTATGAATATCCCCTGCTTTGTGGTTTTTGTGGGTTTTCTGCCTAAAATCCCTGTGTTTTCACTGCTCAGGGTTGCAGTACAGCTCCCAAGACGGTGTCCCCAACCAGTTGGCTCCAATAAAGCACTCCTTTTTACTGAGACTCAGTGTCTGAGTGGTCAATTTAGGGAATTTTACAGACCCCAAACACCTTCTGGCCCTTGGGCCACTCTAAGAACAGGTAAGGTCTATCCTCAGTGACCCATGGACCCAAGCAGGTACTTTGAATGCATCCCAATTTAGTTTCTCAGAACAATATCACCAAGAGGCGTGGGCAGGAGAAGATCACAATGTTCTAGAATGTTGTCGTCAAAGCCAAGGTACTAAGAGCTGTGCATGTGGGCCACTTCTGTAACTTCCCAATGGGTCCTGGCCATTTGATGCTCCCCAGGGGATGGGGCAGAAATACCCAGATGATGCTGTTTGGATGTGGCTAGCATGACCCTTTAGACTTTGGAAAATTAATAGCAGGCAGTCATCCTGAGAAACCTGACTCACTAGAGGAGTGAAGCGAACAGAAAGTAATGACTTAGGACAGCAAACTCACAGTCACTATGTCAGTTTCGGAGACCAGAAAACAGTCTGGTTGTGGAAATACAGGATTAACAGGGCATGGTGCTGTACGCCTTTAATCCCAGCCCTTAGGAGGCAGAGGCGGGCAGATATCTTTGAGATCGAGGCCAACCTGGTCAACATAGTGAGCTCCAGGCTAGCTGGGGCTGTATGGAGATCTGCCTCAAAAAGACTAAATAAATAAATAAATAAATAAATAAATAAATAAATAAATAAATAAATGATTAACAGCTTCAGTCAACAATCCCAGTAGGTCCACGAGGTTGAACTTCAGGGAAGGGCAAGGGAATCTTCTACATGCAGTGGCTGAGGCTTGGAGAGGAAGTAAAGGCTCAACTGTGCAGAATTGTGGCTCTTGGTAATGGATTGAAAGCTACTCAATCATGGGGTCAATGGAAGGACCATGTATATTCCTGAACTGAAAATTAGTGAGATCTGAGTTAGGCATGTGGCGCAGTGGTAGAGTACTTGCTTAGCATGTGTAAGACTCTAGGTTCCAGGCCCAGAACTGAAAAAAATTATTTGACATGGGCTCACTCTGTAACCCTGGCTGGCCTGGAACTTGCTATGTAGACCATCCTGGCCTGGAACTCACAGTGATCCCCCTGTCTTTGCCTCACAAGCACTGAAATTAAAGGCATGCATAAACACGGCCAGCTTAAAAAATCTTTTTGTAAAGTGATGGGATCTGAGTTGATGTGGAGAGCAGTGACTAGAGACAGGGAGTCACCGGAGTGTCAGAGAGGGTGCTGGCATGATGGGCCAAGGACAGAAGTGGTGGAGAGGGAATGGCTGAGTGGTAGGACAGGACTTCTTGGGGGAAGAGGGAATGAGGGGAAGAGTTGGGGAGTCAGAGACCTTCAGAATGGCTCTGAGGTGGCCAGCCCAAGAGAGACTGTTTGGATGACTCCATTCACCGATACCACAAATACTTGAGGCAGAGTTCTGGGGGAGGACTTAATGAGCCATCATGGGCTTGTTAATCTGAGGGGCTGGTGGAAACGTCCAGCAGGCATTAGGAAACAAGGATGAGAAGCTTATGACCGTTTAGAAGCCAGATGACGTGGCTACTAAAAGGAGGCCAAGATCCAGGCTACACTTGTAGCTGCAAAGTGTTTCAGCAGAGGTCCCTATTTGTACATTATTAGTGTCACTAGCAATGAGCATATTTTGAGACTGATACTAGTAACCCAGCTCGGCCAGCCCAGAGTGGGCAACAAGGAAAGGAGGAGAACTGGAAATCATGTTATAAATACCTCGGCACACACACACGTGCAAGCACACAAACACATGTATACATGCGCACACATTGGATGTTGAATGTCAACGTTTCCCAGAGGAGAAACTCAAGGTTAAATCAACTATAATACAAAAATGGAAGCCAAGGAGTTGACGTGACTCAGTAAAGTGCTTGCTATGCAAACATGAAGATTTAAGTTCAGATCCCCAGTGCCCACATAAAAGCCTGAGTAGTTGGGTAGGGTGTGGAGAGGCAGGCACAGAAGGAGCTCTAGAGCTCATTTGTCAGCCAGGAAGAGCTGATGTTTCAGCTTGAGTCTGAAAACAGGAAAACAAAACAAAACAAATATGCCCTCAGCTCAATGACAGGAAGAAGGAATTACCTCTTATAATTTTGGGGGATGTCAGCCCACCACATTAGGAAGGCCAATTCACTTAACCTACTAATTTAAGTGCTAATATCACCAGGAAACACGATAATGTTTGACCAAATATCTGGGCTTTTTGTGGCCTAGTCAAGTTGACACAAAATTAACTATCATATCCAAATAAAGACATTTATCGGGGGAGGTGCATGTCTCCTTGCAAGTGTGGAAGTCTGAGGACAACTTGCAGGGGTCCATTCTCTCCTTCCACCATGGGTGTTCTGGGAATCAAACTCAAGTAGTCAGGCTTTGCAGCAAGTACCTTTATCTCTTGAGTCATCCTGTTAGCCCAACTGAGTGGACTTTAAAGGGGACAATAAGTCGTGTCTTCATTGTAAGTCGTGTAAAAGTCAAGCATAGACACCATCCAATTACATCCTTAGACCTAAGCTCAACTTGACTCTGACCCTTGGCTAACCTGTCTCCAATTTTCACTTTACCCAGTAGTCTCCCCTCCCCGCCCCTTTTTTTGAGACAGGGGCTACCTGTAGCTCCAGCTGGCCTGGAACTCACTATGTAGCCTAGACTGGCCTTGAATTTACAGAGATCCTCCTGCCTCTGCCTCCTGAGTGCTGGGCTTAAAGGCATGCACCACCAAGGCCTGGATCTTCTTCCTTTTTTAGTGCTTTGTTTGTTTGTGGCAGGGTGTTGCTATATAGGTAGGCTGGCCTACAACTGCCACAGTGCTAGAATTACAAGTACACCCCAGCTTCCTCTTCTATCTTGACACTTGGTTAATGCCTTCCTGGCTCTCAGTCTAGTGCTCTTTCCCTCTGAAGAAGCTGCACCCCAGCCAGCCTTCCTGCAATGTTTTCAGACTCATAATCCTAATAACACCGTGCTGAGCATGGTGTCAACTCCAACAACACATAACTCTCTCACTGCCTGTGAGTGGGTAAGGTCCCCAAGCTACATTCTAGTGACTTAACTTGCATGTGACAATCCATAGGAACTAGGTGATGTTTCTCTTTTTGTTCTTTCCTCCTACACAACTTAAACCAAGCTTCCAAAAAGTTTCCTTTGTCTCCAGTAGCTCCAGCACTTGCAAATCCTCTCCAGTTGTCCAGTTGTTACTTCAAGCCAGAATCTTTTTGGCTTCATCCATTCCAGGTTGGACAGAGGAAAGAAATATTTATGAGACTTGGTCTCCACCTTGGGGAGAAACAAACCCATAATCACTACTCTGTGTTCTGAGACTTGAGAGGAACGAAGGGCATGCGTGTGTGCATGTGCACGGCGCCACCCGGTCCCCAACACCTGCCCCCACCTCCAGGGGGACACAAATGCCTACGCCTACAGAAGTTGGGGAGGCTTCTGCCTCGGATTAGCTTGGCAGGACAAGCCAGGCTGGGACGTGGCTTCTGAGTCTAGACTCAGCCTGATACGGCAGGGAGCTCAGCAGCTGGTCTGAGTTTCAGCATCTTGCACGCTCCTGCGTTCAACTTGCTGATGCACTTAGGATTTTTGGCTTTGCGTTCATAAGGGAGTTCAGCCAGTTTCTTTGTGGTCTTGTGATTGTACTTAGGTTCTAATAGCTGCATCAAAATGAATTGGGCAGGAGTGGCTTGGGGGGGGGGGGTCCTGCCCCAGCGGGGTGGCGGGGTAGGGGTGGGGCTGAAATGGGTGGAGGCAAAGCTGAACAGGATAGTGGGCTGGGCTACCCTTTCCTGTGGGCCAGGATCTCACTATATAGCCCAGGCTAGCCTTGAGCTCGTGCTCCTCCTACCTTTGCCTCCTAAGTGTAAGAATTATAGGCGACTACAGCTGTGCCTGACTTGAAACTCCATTTCTTTTTCTTTTATTTTTTCCTAAAGATTGTTATTATTTTGTGTGTGTGATGGGGAGTGGGGAACAGTGACACATGTGGAGATCAGAGGACAGCTTTGTGCAATTGGTTCTCTCCTTCCACCTTTGTATGTGAGTTCCAGGGATGAGACTCCGGTCATCAGAGTTGCAGGACAAACCCTTTACTCACCGAGCCATCTTGCTGTTTCTTTCTTTTCTTTTCTTAAAAATATTTTATTTATTTTTATTTTATGTGTGTGTGTTGTCTGCATGTAGGTAAGTGCACCTGTGTCGTGCAATGCCCCTGGAGGACAGAAGAGGCTGTCAGATACCCTGGAACTGCAGTTAAGGACAGTTGTTGGCTGCCACGTGGATGCTGGGATTCAAACCCGTGTCTTGTGCAAGAACAGCCAGTGTTCTTAACTGCTGAGCCATCTCTCCAGCCTGCATCTTGCTGGTTCTTGATACTCCGTTTCTTACTGCTGTTATTTTACATCTAGAAGATTGCCTCTTTCATCTAACTTTCCAAATTCGCTGGCAGAAGATTGTTCACAGTCATCGCGTGTGTTTTTCCATTCTCTTCTAGCACTTTCTTCTCTGCCTTACAGACTTCCATCCATCCTTCGAAGCTAGGTCTTCTGGGATGACTTCATGGCGGTGCTTGGGAATGCCAACTCAAATAGACATGTGGTCTGTTTATTGGTAAGACTGGGAGTGCTTTCCCGACGTGGAGAGGAAACCACGGTTCCTAGGGCTTGTAAAGGACATTTAGTTTAGTACTTTCCCCCACAGGAAACACAAGTCTGCAGAAAATACTGCTTGGTTTTGTCATCACCTTGCTTAAAATGTCCCCCTAGCATTGAATCTAAATTGCTTGGCCAGACTCTCAGGATCCTAAGGAATTGGCCCTCCATAAATAATTGGGTATGGAACTTAGAGCCAGGGAGAATGCCAGAGGCAAGGACACCCTTCAAGGGAAGAATGCCTCCAGCAAGCTGGGAAATGAGAAGTCGGCGAGGTGAAAAGGATGGGGGGTGGGGGTGGGGGGATGTTAAACACCAGAAACTGCTAGGTGGAAGGCAGACATGATGCATGATGGCATGATGGTACAAAGGCTCAGTCAGATGTCAGAGGCAGGAGGCAACTCAGGATCCAGAATGTCAGGGGTGCCTGGCTTAGGGCCATCCCCTTACAGATGACAGACACGGAAGGAGGGAGCTGTGCTTACTGGCCCCTTCTGCTGAGTAACAGGAGCTAAACTCATCAGAAGTATTCTAGGGATGAGACTCAGCAGGATTAACTGATAGTCGACATTCTTGGGGGTTGGGAATGGAGCTTGGTGGTAGAATATATATATATATATATATAATCTTTTCTTTTGTGGTGCTGCCAAGCAGGGGATCAACTGTATGGCCTCAAACCACACACACTATTCATGTGATCTACCACTGAGCTATACGTCTAGCTCCAAGACCAAAAAAAAAAAAAAACTAAAACAGGCATGATGGCACATGCCTTTAATCCCAGCACTGGGGGGCGGGGGCAGAAGCAGGCAGATCTCTGAATTCGATGTCAGCCTGGTATACACAGCAAGTTCCAAGCCAGCTGTCCTTAACTCCAGTTCCGGGGGATCTGGTGCCCTCATCTGGCCTCCTCTGGCACCAAATTATGGATGCGATGCACTGACATGCAGGTAAACACACACATAAAACAAAAATTATAAAAAATTTAAACAAACAAAATAACCAGGTGTGGTACTGTACACCTTTGCTGGTGAGATAGCTCAGCTAGTAAAGGCACTTACTGTGCTACCAAGCTTGCTGACTTGAGTTTGATCCCTGGGGACCCCAAGGTAGAAAGAGAGAACCAACTCCTGCAAGTTGTCCTCTGACCTCCATATGCCTGCCAGGATACGCCCCCGCCCCCCCAAGTGTAAAATTAAAAAGTAAATTTGAAAAAGGACTGGGGTTCAAAAGATGGTTCAGCCATTAAGAGGGTATATTGCTCTTGCTGAGGATCTAAGTTTGGTTTCCAGCACCCACATCAGATGGCTCAGGATGGCCTATAACTCCAGCTCCACGGTATCCAACACCCTCTTCTGGCCTCCTCAGGCACCTGCACTCATGTGCACATACCCACACACAGATACACACATACACATAATTAAAAATAATAAAATGCTGGACACAATAGCACATGCCTTTAACCCCAATATTCAGGAGGCAGAAGCAGGTTGATCCCTGTGAGTTCAAGGCCACCCTGGTCTAATAGCAAGTTTCAGGCCAGCCACAGCTACATGGTGAGACAGACCCTGTCTCAAAACAACAACAAAAAGAATAATATAAAAAAATTAAAGGGCTGTAGATGTAGTTCAGTGGTAGAGTGCTTGTCTAGCATGCTCAAAGCCCCAAGTTCCTTCTGCAGCACCTCATAAAACTAGGTGTGATGGTGGAGCAGGATGATCAGAAGTTCAAGGTCAGCCTCCTGCCACATTAAAAAAAAGGTTCCACAGACCTGGTGTTAGAAGCCTGTAATACCAGCTACTTGGGAGGCTAAGGTGGGAGAATTACAAGTTCAAGGACTGCCTGGACTACATAGTAAGTTCAAGGCCAGGTTGTACAATTTAGCAAGATTCTGTCTCGAACTGAAAAATTTTTTTTAAAGGATTGAGGATGGACTGGGTACTCTTTCAGAAGACCCAGGTTCAAATCCTAGCACCCACAAGGAGGTTAACAACCATCCGCAACTCCAGTTCCAGGGGATGACGTCCTCTCTGCTTCTGTCCTCCACAGGTACTGCATGACATGAGTGCACTTACATACATGCAGGCATAACACTCATACACATAAAATAAAAATAAATAAATTTTTTAAAAAAGGATTGAGACTGGGCATGGTGGCACACACCTTGAATCCCAGCACTCAGGAGGCAGAGGCAGGCCTCTGTGATATGGAGGCCAGCCTGATCTACTTAGTGAATTCTAGGCCAGTTGGGGCTACAGGGAGACCCCGTCTCAAAAAAACAAAAACGAAAAAGGACTGTGTAGCTCAGTGGTAGAACACTTGCCTACCATGCATAAGTTTAATCCCTAATACCACACAAAGACTAAAATGAAACATTTCACATTTTAAATATTTTTAAAATTTCATTTAAATTTTTAACATGTATATATATTTGTTCTTTTTGAAACAGGGTTTCCTTGTAGCCCCAGCTGGCCTGGAACTCACCATGTAGACCAGGCTGGCCTTGAACTCACAGAGATCCTCCTGCCTCTGCCTCCCGAGTGCTGGGATTAAAGGCATGAGCCACCATGCCCAGCAAATATGAAATTTGGGACTAGGAATATAGCTCAATGTTAGAGTGCTTGGCTAACATGTGTGAGGCCCTAAGTTCAGTTCCCAGCAACAACTACACACAAAGAAAAGGAAAAGAAAACACAAAAGTTTGAAGACTACCTTTTAAATTTTATTTTTATTTTCTGTGTATGAGTGTTATGCCTGCATGTATATAAGTGCACCCATGTCCTACAGTGCCTCAGGAGGACAGAGAGGACGTTGGAACCCCTGAAACAAGTCACAGCCACTATGTGGATGCTGGGATTCAAACCCAAGTCTTCTGCAAGAGCAGCCAGTGCTCCTAACCATTGAGCCATCTCTCCAGCCCCTAAGAAAAGGACTACTTTTTGGGGTATCTTTGAGATAGGGTCTCTCTGTAGCTCCAGCTGTCCTGGAACTCACTATGTAGACCAGGCTGGCCTGGAACTCACAGAGATCCACCTGCCTCTGCCTCCCAAGTGCTAGGATTAAAGGCATTAGCCAACACGCCCAGTAAGACTACATTTTTATATTAAGTATATATGTATATATCCTGAGGAATATAGGCCAAAGTTGAGCAATGGCCATTTCCAGGTGGTGCAAGCACAGAGAACTTTCTATATTATACATTTCCACATTCCTCGAATGTCTGATAATATACATGTAATCTTGTAATCACAAAATGATTAGAAATGGAACAGAACCAAGCAGAGTAGCATGTCAGGCCATGGATTAATCTGAGAAGTCCTTGCGCTGTGGCTGTCACCCCCAGGAGGGTTTTCCTTTCTTACAGGCGGGATCTACCTATCTCCTGGAAAAATAGGGTGGAGGGGGAGCAGAGGAAAGCCTTACCTCTGGGGAAGCTGAGTCCCAGGAGCCTCTAGCAAAATTTCACTGACTTGAGCAAAGAGAACTTGGGGCTAGGAGGCACCAAAGCAGGTGCACACAGTCCCCACCCTCCCTAACCCCCATTCCAGTGCTACGGCTAAAGCAGAGGCCTGAGACGGGCACCTGGATGGAGGGCACAATCAGCCAGGCCTCGGTGGGTGGCGCCATAGCCTCTCCACCCCACCCCACTGACAACGGACTCATTCAGGAGAAGCTAGCTGGGTGCAGGGGGAACTGGCATCTGAAATGTTTGTTCCTCTGCTTTGCTTTCAGGTTGCTAGGGTAAAATCCATAAACACACCGCCTGGCTTCAGTACTTCATTACTGATTAATGAGAGCCAGCTTTATGCCTGACAATCTTTGGACAGAACTCAGGCCGCTCCCTGCTCCTCCTGAGAATTTAAAGCTCTGTTCCCGCCACCACACACACAAACACACACACACACACACACACACACACACACACACACACACACACACAGCAGTTAATTAGGGCCTCTTCCTCTTCTGAGGCCTAGTAAGCTGGCCTGGCCTGGCCTCCCAGCTCTCTCAGCTCCTGTGTGTCTCCATGCCAGTACAGGCCCTTCTTGAAGCCTACCTACCAAGTGGCATTATGTGCTGAGGCTGACCCAGTGTCTTTGAGTCTATCCAACTAGTCTCTAACTCTGAGGCCTTTCTGGTATTTTCTTTTGTTTTAGGCCTTTCTGGGGAGTTCTGTTTTGTGGGGTTTTGTTGTTTCACTTTTTAGACAGGGACCTCAAACTCCATATGATAGGTAGCCAAAGATGACTTTGAACTTCTGATAGTACCTCCACTCCTGACTACTAGTATTACAGGTATGCACTACTCCCAGTTGATGAGGTACTGGGGATCAAACCCGGGACCTCTTGAATGCTAAGCAAGCACTCTAACAACTACATTCCCAGCCCTCTTAGGCCTTTCTATATCACCCTAGTCTCTCTTACACTTTCTTTCTCTCCTTCAGCAGACTCATCTTCACAGGCTGTGCTCCACATCTGCGAACCCTGGAAAACTCAAACCCAGAGCATGACTCAGCACAGCCTCTCTCCTCTCCTTACCCCAGACCACAGGCAGCTGCCCAAGAACGCCAACAGAAGTTTCCCAACAGCATCTGAGGTTCTGGTTTGTTTGCTTGCTTGGTTTTGAGACAGGGTCTTACCATGTAACCCTGGTTGGCCTGATGCTCACTATATAGCCTGGGCTGCAGGCTAGCCTCAAAATCATAGCTATGCTCCTGCCTCAGATTCTCCAGTGCTGGGATTACAGGCATGTGCCACCATACACCTGGCTTAGTTTTTTGTTGTGGTTATTGCCGTTTTTGGTTTTTGTTTGTTTTTTGTTTTGTTCTTCTGTACTGGGGACTGAGCTTTGCACATACTAGTATTGTTTTGTTTGTTGGTTTGGTTTGCTTTTGTTTGTTTGTTTTTCTGAGACAGGGTCCCCCTGTAACCGCAGCTGGCATGAAACTCACCATGTAGACCAGGCTGGCCTTGATCTCACAGAGATCTGCCTGAGTGCTGGGATTCAAGGCATGAGCTACCACACACATTGTCAGTTTGTTTTTGAAACAGGGTCTCATTATGTAGCCCTGACTGGCCTGAAACTCACAATGTTGCCTAGGTTGGCCCAAAACTTGCAGCAATCCTCTTGCCTCAGCTTCTCATGTGCTGGCATTACCAGGTGTGAGCCACCACACTTGGACCCAGAATCATTTTTCTTTTTTTAATTAATTTTATGTATATGAATGTTTTGCCTACAAGTACGTCAGTGCTCCAGTGCTGTGCAGTGCCCTCAGAGGCCAGAAGAGAGCATCCCTGGAACTGGGATTATGGACAATTATTAACTGTTATGTGGATGCTGGGAACCCAACCCAGGTCCTCTTCAAGAGCAGCCAGTGCTCTTAACTGCTAAGCCATCTCTCCAGTCCCCAGAATCATTTGTCTAAAATACATCTGGTCCTGTCAATTTTTCCTTTTGGAAAACATTAATGGCATCAAGTTGAAGTTCCTAGCATTCCCAGGTTAGCCCATCCTATTGCTCTGAGTTTTTCCCTCTGAGAAGGCTCCCAAGTCAGCCCCTCAGGGGTGTTAGGCAAAAGTGGAACTCCTCAAAAATCCTTTTTCTCCAGTCTTGTCTGTTTGGTTTGTTCATTGGTTGGTTGATTTGTTTGTGACAAGATCTTTCTATATAGCCCAGACTGAACTGAAGCTAGCTATGTAGCCCAAGCCAGCCTTAAACTTGCAGCAATCCTCCTGCCTTAGCCTCCCAAGTGCTGGGATTGCAGGCATATGTCCCCATGTCCAATCTCTTTTTTTAGGAAAAACTTGGGATGGCTGAAGAATGCTGCTGGGTGACAAGGGACAGAGATGTACAGAGGGCACAGAGAATCCCAGGGACAGAGGCAAAGAGCTTGGTAGACCTGTGAGCACAGGCAGCACCCTGGAAAGATAGCAAGACTCAAGGGAGCTGACTCAGGGACTGAACTGCAGTTCCCAGCTGTATTAGTTACTTTTTTGTTGCTGTGATAGAAACACTGACCAAAGCAACTTATAGAAGAGTTTATTTGAGCTTCCGGTTTGTGGGAGACAGGCTTGAGCCTAGGGTGATATTGCAACTGTCAGGGTCACATGGTTTCCAGGAATCCAGGCTCTGTAATCTGAAACCCAGTATGCTAATGAGGCATCCTACCTGCTATTCTGTGACAGGATGTTAAGTCTGTTATGCTAATAGGATGCTAAGACTGTTATGCTAATAAGGTATCCTACTTGCTGTGCTGTGATTGGACCACTACCCCTATATAAGCTTGTGCCTTCCTGCAATAAACCAGACCTGTGTCACTGAACCTAGTCTCCTGTGTCTGAATGCGACTCCGCTGACAGTCTCCTCACCAGCCCTGGGGTCCGGGACCAGGCAGAAGCAGCGATGACAGGAGGCAGCACAGGGCAAGCAGAAGAGCTGCCTCAGCACCAGGCCAGCAGAAGAGTGGCCTCAGCCCAGGGCGAGCGGAGCAGCCGCCTCGATGCCCATGAGAACGAAGGAGCGGCACCTACAAGAACAGAGGAGCGGCTGCCGCTGGCAGTGACCACACCAATTCTAGGGAAATTACAGTCCATCATAGAGGGGAGGCATAAGGGTAGAGGTGGCCAGAGGAGGATCAGAAGCTAAGCTCTCACATCTTCAAGCAGGCACAGGAAGCAAGAGAGCAACTCGAGATCCTTCAAGGTTTAAGAACTCTCTAAGCCTGCTCCCAGTTATGTGCTTCCTCCAGCACAGCCACATCTTCTAAGACCTCCCAAAACAGCAACACCAAATGGGGACAAAATGTCCACTTAGAGCCTATGGAGGACATTCTCATTCAAACCACCAGCCTTCTGGCCAGAATAAACCTAAATCTGCTGATCAGAGCACTGTCTTGGAATAGCCAAAGGCCTTCACACTGATATGGAGCCTGGGTGCTAGGACATCAACCTCAAACCAAGGGCATGTTCCTTTCCATTGAACACATGTTTCTATGAGCCACAAGTATCCACTTTTTCCCATTAGGAGCCCTCATGCCCTAAGTAACAAGACATGAGAGACCAGATGACTTTGTGTGTGTTCAAGTTGAAGTCTCCCCTGGAGGCGGTGGTTCAAATCCCACTCCTGACAAGTTCACCTTTAGGTGGGGCATTAAGCAACATACTTTTACTCAACACTCCAGAAGCAGAGGCAGAGGCAAGTGGATCTCTGAGTTCCAGGCCAGGCAGGACTACTTAGTGAGACCTTGACTCAAAACAAACAACAACAACAAAAAAAACAAACAGAAAGATAGATGTATCTACATGATCCCCTTCTGAAATGACTGTGAAATAGTGTTCCTATGACTTTAAAAATATGCTTGGTGAATTAAGCTGCACCTTGAGTATGTATGTCTGGAAAGCCCATGTCTCATGAGAAAGTTTATAAAAGAATGCTTACTGGGGAGATGTCTCCTCTAATGCCAGCTCCTCTAGTTTCTCATGAAACACGTTGACCTCCTAAGTAACATAGCATGGAGATAATGTTGCTGTGCTCATCCTATTTTGCTAAATTGTTATATTCTAGCATCATCATCATCATCATCATCATCATTATTATTATTATTAGTAGTAGTAGTAGTAGTATTCAGTGTTCTGTAAACATTTGACTTTGGTTGTCATGGGTGTGAGAAGCCATATTATTGTTCAGTTATGCAGACATGTGACTGTGATTCTCACAAGTATGAGAATAAAAGCAGAGCTGCTGATACAATCAGCACTCAGGTGCATGGAAGCCTGGGTCCTCTGGTTTATTTTCAATTCCATGGCAATCCATTCAGGTCCCCTGGCTGCCCCTGGTGGCCACACCATTTCTCTCCTCCTCCCTCACTACCAGCACCTGGTCTTACTGTTCTGGCTCTAGAAAGGAAATGGTGTTTTCTGGCCTTCTAGTGGTTGGAGATGACCACTGCATCACTGTAAAAGTCACTGTATGGGGTTTCTAGGACAGGTGTTTTACCCCTGTGTAATGAACATTAATTTGGTAAATTGTCATGTGCTCTTTGAGCTCACTTGTTGGAGACAGTTGCCCTGTTTGAACTCTGCAGAAAGTATACTTGGCTACATGCGCAAAGTCTAGCCAAGATTGTCTATGATGACAGAGCCAGATGGACAGGTATGCAAATGCGGGGTTCTGAAGTGTGGTGTTTACGTTTATGTTTAGATTAGATAACAAACTATGCCTTACTTATTCTGTTGTGTGAATATCTGCTCTATACCTTGCAAACAGGTCACACTTTGTTCCTGAGCTCCTGCGGAGGAATGTCCTTTGATCTGCATTCCATTTGTTCCTGAATACTGCTTACAGCACCCCATTCCAGTGAATAAAACCTTGAGAGCGATTCAGTGCTCTTTGTTCTACAGAACAGGGAGCCTCCTGGCCCCAGCTTTCTTAAATATTAAATTTTGTGTGATCTTTTATTATTAGATACCTCCTGTCCTAGTTTGTTTCTTCACTGCTGTGACAAAACACTGTGACCACTACCAACTTGGGGAGGAAAGGGTTTATTCAGCTTACATCTCCCAGGTCACAATTCATTCAGGAGCCCAAGTTAGGAACTCAGGGCAGGAACCTGGAAGCGGGAGCTGGAGCACAGGCCATGGAGGATCACTGCTTACTGACTTGCTCCCCTGGCCCCTACTCAACCTGCTTTCTTATACAACACAGGCCCACCTGCCCAGGGGTGGGACTACCCACAGTGGGCTGGGCCCTCCCACATCACTCAACAATCAAGAAGGTTCCCCATGGACATGGCCACAGGCCAGTCCAATAAAGGAAATTCTCCAATTGAGGCTCCCTCAACCCACATGTGTCAAGTTGACACTAAAGCTATCTAGCACAACTCCCTGTCCCTTTTTTGTGTCCACCACCACCCAGCCACACAGGACATAGCACTCACTGAGAACCTGGCACTAGAAGTGGGGGTTTCCCCACATTTCAGACCCAAGCAGTTTATGTCAAGTGTCCTCCAAAGACCCCTTATCTGGGAATGGGCTGGTCCCCCTAACTTTGTGTCACAGAGTGAAGTGAATAGCAAAACAGCCCACGAATAAAAACACTGTGCCCTTGAGAAAAGCTAGAAGGTAAACTATGTCCAACAGAGGTTACTGCTGTTTAACCATGATGTAAAAATGCCTGCAGGGAAGAAAAGCCAGAGATTCAGTCATGGAAAACTCATCTGTGGACAGAAAACTCAGTTGTGAAATCTATCTGGCTGCCTCAACTTCCCTAGTCAATTTCTGCTGGACCTTTTGAGTACCTGACTTGATCATGTTTTGTTATCTATCTATGATCCAGTTATCTATCACTTGCTATCCTTTTACTTTGTCTTGCTTTATACTTAATTCACTGTCCTAGTTAGCTTCAGCTGGCATCTACTTTTGTTTGTTTTGAGACAGGATTGCCTCATAGCCCCAGCTGGTCTGGAACTCGCTATATAGACCAGGCTGGCCTCCATCTTACAGAGTTCTGCCTGCCTCTGACAAACTGAGTGCTGGGATTAAAGGCATGTGCCACCACGCTGGGATCCAGCTGTCATCTTGACACAGCCTAGAAGAACTAAGGAAGTTTCAATTCAGGGATTTCCCACATCAGATTAGGCTGTGGCCATGTCTATGAAAGATAGTCTTGACTGATGATTGATATGAGAAGGCCCAGTCCACTGTGGGTGGCACCATCCCTAGGCAGGTGGGCCTGGGCTATATAAGGAAGCTACCTGAGCATGAATCTGAGAGTGAGCCAGAGAGTCAGCCAATAAGAAGTGTTCCACAGTTTCTGCTCCACTTTCCTGTCTTGAGTTCCTGCCCTGACATTCCTCAAAGACGGACTGTGACTTTAGGTGAAAGATGAAATAAACCCTTTCCTCCCCAAGTCACTTTTTTTTTGGTCTTTTTGAGACAGGGTCTCCCTGTAGCCTCAGCTGTCCTCAAACTTACTATATAGACCAGACTGGCCTCAATCTCACAGAGATCAACCTGCCTCTGCCTCCCAAGTCACTTTTGATCAGAATATCTTATCACAGCAACAGAAAGTAATCTAGTACACCCACTCATTCAAAACCAAAACTATGGGGCTGGAGAGATAGCATAGTGGTTAAGAACACTGGCTGCTCTTGCAGAGGACCTGGGTTTGGTTCTCAAAACCAAAACTATGACTTAGTATAAATCATTCTCTGAACTGTATAGTACACCCTAGGTTTTCCCCTACTTCCTGCCTAGAATCTTAATGAGATGTTGTCACCTGGATCTACTGGATAGGGTGGCTCACACCTGTAATCCTAGCACTAGAGAGGCTGATGCAAAAAGACTGTCTCAAGTTCAAGGCTAGTCTGTGCTACTTGATGAGTACAGGGAAAGCAAAAGCCTGTCTACAACACACACAAACTGTCTCCAGAGTTCTCTCTGGGTCTCTTGCACTATCAGGCAAAACATATAACATATCTTTATGTACATTTATTCTTATCATTGGGGGGGAATGGAGTGACTTACAAAGACATGAACACCCTAGCTCTGCACTGCCCAGCTCTGCACCAGGGCTCAGAGCCAGCCATTCCAGACTCTGCTCCCGTGGCCTGCCAATAGTCACCGCTAGCTTTCGCCTATGCCTCAGGGGCCAGCAGTCTCGCCCCAGGTCCGTAAGTGCCAGGCCATTCTGTTCTTGAGCAGGCCTGGCCACTGTGTCACCCCTTCGAGTTCTTGGCTCTGGTTCAAGATGGCGCCACAAGCCCCTCCTTCCGTGGCTAACTCTCCACAGTCAATTCTCCGCAGCAGGCCCCGCCCCTTGGGGGAACCAGGACCCCTGGGGAACACACACACACACACACACACACACACACACACACACAAAGAGCAAACCTGGGCCTTTGTTCACTCATCTCCAAACTTTTCTTCTGTGAAAGATAAGCCCTGTGTCTGTCTGAAACCATCTAATTTATTTTCTGTTTTACCAGTCACACCTAATCCTAGCTGGTGTAACAAACACAAAATCAGACCTTAGGAAGGCAAACAGACCCGAATGAGTGCAGAGCCCTTGCTGCCCACTCCAGAAGCCCCTTCGATAAGCTTCCTCAGAGATGTCCCCAAATGATCCTTGCTTCCTGGGGTTGGCCTCCCTTTCGAACACCCCTCCCTCAGGATAGAGCTGATCTACAGAATGGATAATGACAACACAGAATCAACAGTTAACAGGGGTTAACCAACAGGGGCTAGTCCATTACAGACACTGCAGTCTTCGCCCTACCTTGTTCCCTATCAGAGCACTCAGTCTGGGGAGAGCCAGCTACTGTGTGGTGAGAACACTTAAGCAGCCCTAGGTGATGAGAAGCTGAGGGCCCCAACATGAGTCAGCCATCTTGGAAGTGGATCCTCCAACCCCTATGCAGTGTAGCCCAGGCTTGACTGCAACCTTTGAGAGACCTCACAATTACCCTGCTAATCATTTCTGGATTACTGACTTACAGGCACTGTGAGTTAATATGGATAGACTGATGTTTTAATCTGCTCAATTTTGTTACATAGCCATAGCTAAGTAATACAACACCACCAAGGACAACCTTGCAAGACTTATCTCTTGCTATATGATAGATGGACAGCTGCCAGATTCCTGCTCTTGAGGCTACTATGCTCTGGCATTGACCCTTCCCAACTGGAAGACCTGGCTTTTAGGTGGTGGGACCAGCTGTAGGCCTACCCCAAGAGACTGATGATTATAAATGTCATGGTACAGGGCTGGAGAGATGGCTCAGCTGTTAAGAACACTGACTGTTCTTGCAGAAGACTTGGGTTTGAATCCCAGCACCCACATGGCAGCTAACAACTGTCTGTAACTCCAGTCCCAGGGGATCCGACAG
>NW_008330152.1:2838644-2844918 GCF_000622305.1 Nannospalax galili | reverse complement strand
CTTGGGGGAACCAGGACCCCTGGGGGACACACACACACACACACACACACACACACACACACACACACACAAAGAGCAAACCTGGGCCTTTGTTCACTCATCTCCAAACTTTTCTTCTGTGAAAGATAAGCCCTGTGTCTGTCTGAAACCATCTAATTTATTTTCTGTTTTACCAGTCACACCTAATCCTAGCTGGTGTAACAAACACAAAATCAGACCTTAGGAAGGCAAACAGACCCGAATGAGTGCAGAGCCCTTGCTGCCCACTCCAGAAGCCCCTTCGATAAGCTTCCTCAGAGATGTCCCCAAATGATCCTTGCTTCCTGGGGTTGGCCTCCCTTTCGAACACCCCTCCCTCAGGATAGAGCTGATCTACAGAATGGATAATGACAACACAGAATCAACAGTTAACAGGGGTTAACCAACAGGGGCTAGTCCATTACAGACACTGCAGTCTTCGCCCTACCTTGTTCCCTATCAGAGCACTCAGTCTGGGGAGAGCCAGCTACTGTGTGGTGAGAACACTTAAGCAGCCCTAGGTGATGAGAAGCTGAGGGCCCCAACATGAGTCAGCCATCTTGGAAGTGGATCCTCCAACCCCTATGCAGTGTAGCCCAGGCTTGACTGCAACCTTTGAGAGACCTCACAATTACCCTGCTAATCATTTCTGGATTACTGACTTACAGGCACTGTGAGTTAATATGGATAGACTGATGTTTTAATCTGCTCAATTTTGTTACATAGCCATAGCTAAGTAATACAACACCACCAAGGACAACCTTGCAAGACTTATCTCTTGCTATATGATAGATGGACAGCTGCCAGATTCCTGCTCTTGAGGCTACTATGCTCTGGCATTGACCCTTCCCAACTGGAAGACCTGGCTTTTAGGTGGTGGGACCAGCTGTAGGCCTACCCCAAGAGACTGATGATTATAAATGTCATGGTACAGGGCTGGAGAGATGGCTCAGCTGTTAAGAACACTGACTGTTCTTGCAGAAGACTTGGGTTTGAATCCCAGCACCCACATGGCAGCTAACAACTGTCTGTAAATCTAGTTCCAGGGGATCCAACAGCTTCCTCTGACTTCTGCAGGCATTACATGACACAGGTATACTTACCTACATGCAGGCAATACACACATACATGTGAAATAAAAATAATTAAATATTTTTTAAAATAATAAATAAATGTCATGGTACTTTTTCTTTTTTCGTCTTTTTGAGAGACAGGTTCCTGTAGCCCCAACTGGCCCAGAACTCACTATGTAGACCAGGCTGGCCTTAAATGCACAAAGATCTGCTTGCTTTTGCCTGCCAAGTGCTGGGATTAAAGGTGTGCGCCCATGTGCCACAATGCCCAACTATGTCATGGTACTTTTATTAGAATTTTTTGATTTATTAGAAATTTTGATTTATGAGTGTTTGCCTACATGCAATGAATGCCCATGGAGGCCAGAAGAGGCCATCGGATTCCCCTAGAACTTGAGTTACAGATGGTTGTTAGCCACCATGCTGGGAACCAAACCCAGGTCCTCTGCAAGAGCAGCCAAAGGCAATACCTTTTTTTTTGGTATTTTTTAGACAGGGTCTCCCTGAATCCCCTGAGCTGGCCTGGAACTCAATATGTAGACCAGGCTGCCCCTGCCTCCTGAGTGCTTGGAGTAAAGGCATGTACCACCACACCTGGCTGGTTTTGTTTTGTTTTGTTTTGTTTTTTGCCAATGCTCTTCATTGCTGAGCCATCTCCCTAGCCTGGGTAGTTTATACAAATTCATGATTTTAGATGGCCAAACCTCTTTTGTTACTATAATTATGTACTCTATTTTTTTTAAATGTGTGTCTGTGTCTGTGTGTGTATGAATATATGCCAAGTGTGTGTGTGTGTGTGTGTGTGTGTGTGTGTATACCTGCAGAGGCCAGAAGAGAGCATTAGATTCCATTCCCCTGGAGCTGGAGTTGCAGGTGGTTGTGAGCTGCCATACTTGGGTGCTGGGAACTGAACTCAGGTCCTCTGTGAAAGCAGGACATGCTTTTAGTGGCTAAGCCATCTCTCCAGCTCTGTAATTATATACTCTAAAGCAAATTTGACAGTCTTTTTCATTATTACCAAGCTTCATCTAGACACTTCCAAATCTCACATCATGTGGTCTGTGTGAAAGGGAGCTGTGTTGTGGCTCCCCCAGGCCTCTCTCTCCAGTACTATACTTTCCTCCAGCATGGTCATGATAGAATTCTTGTTCAGGTGGCCTCATTTCCCTGAACTTGAACTTGACCATGACCCCAATTTCTCAGCTGAACTCGAAGACCATCACCTCTAGAGCTGGATGGAGGGTGGGGCTGACTGCAGAAGTTGGGTGTGTGGATGGCTTTGACATTTTACAACCCAGAGCAGACAGAAACACTTCCTGTACCTCCTGTGGAGGTACTTCCTGTACCTCCTGTGGTTCTCAAAGCACCCTGCAGGCCTAGTTAGAAATACCAGTTTTGGCTAGCGATGTGGCTCAACAGATAAAGCCACATGCCACCAACACTAAAGACCTGAGATCAGTCTCTGGAACCCACATGGTGGAAGGCAAAAACCAAAAGGCGTCCTCTGACTGCCACACATGTGCAGCGGGACATGCACACACACATACATACACACAACAAAATAAATGTAATAACTTTTTTCTTGGTCTTTTTGAGACAGGGTCCCCTGTAACCCCAGCTGGCCTGGAACGCACTATGTAGACCAAACTGGCCTCGATCTCGATCTCACAGAGATCTACCTGCCTCTGCCTGCCCAGTTCTGGGATTATAAGGTGTGCCTTGCACCTGGCCATGATAACGGTTTGTTGGTTTGTTTTTGTTTTTGTTTTTGTCTTGGTCTTTTTGAGACAGGGTCTCTCTGTAGCCCCAGCTGGCCCAGAACTCACTATGGTAGACCAGTCTGGCCGTGAACTCACAGAGATCCACCTATCTCTGCCTCCCAAGTGCTGGAATTATTAAGTGTGTTCTTCCACGCCCCGCCCTAATAACATTTTTTTAAAGGTGAAATGCCAGTTAGGGACTGGTGGGATCGTTCAGTCAGTAAACTGGTTGCGGTGCCATGTGTGCTTGCTTGCTGCGCCTGCCTGCATGGGAACCTGAGTCTGATCCCCCAAAACTGTGAAAAGCCAGAGTGGGCCGGGTATGGTGGCACATACCTTTAATCTCAACACTTGGGAGGCAGAGACAGGTGGATCTCTGTGAGTTCGAGACCAGCCTAGTCTACACAGTGAGTTCCAGATTAGCTGGGGCTAAAGGGAGACCCTGTCTCAAAAAGACCCCTCCCCCCAAAAAAGCCAGAGGAAGAGCATGCAGATGGATCTACCCCTGAGGCTTGCTGGTGAGCTCTAGGCCAGGTACAAACCTTGTCTCAAAATACAAGTTGGGCAGCGCTCCTGAAGAATGAAGCCAAAGGCTGATCTCTGGCTTACACACATGAACACACGTTCCATACACATGAACATACACTCAAAGTTAAAAGTAAGAATAGCCAGCCGTGGTGCAGGCCTTTAATTCCAGCACTCAGGAGGCAGAGGCAGGCCAACCTCTCTGAGATTGAGGCCAGACTGGTTGACATAGTGAGTTCCAGGCCTACCAGGGCTACATAATGAGACCCTGTCTCAAAAAAACCAAACCAAAACAAAACAAAAAATCCACAAAACAACAACAAAAGAATAAAATGTGGGGTCTAGAGAGATGGTTCAGTGTTAAGAGCACTGGCTGCTCTTGAAGAAGACCTAGGTTTGAATCCCAGCACCCACATGGCAGCTAACAACTGTCAATAACTCCAGTTCCAGGGGATCTGACATCCACTTCTGTCCTCTGAGGACACTGCACAACATGGGTGCACTTATGTACATGCAGGTAATACACTCATACAGATAAAATAAAAATTCAAGAATAAAATGTGGAGGCTAGAGTAATAGCTTAGGGGCTAAGAACACTGACTGCTGTTTCAGAAGACCCAAGTCTGAATCCCAGCACCCACATGGCAGCTAACAACTGTCCCTAACTCCAATTCCAGGGGATCTGATGCCTTCTTCTAACCTCTTCAGGCATTGCATGACATGGGCGCTAATAGAATGTGTGAATTGCAGAAGAGCCACAAGCCTTCTTAGGGAACGTCATAAATCCCTAAAAGTGGCTAACTGGCCCTAAATTGGCAGACTGGCCTTGCTCAAGCCTTATCAACTGGTCGCTCCTTGGACTGAAGGAGACTGTTTATGGAGCCAACCTGTCCTCCTTTAGTGCCCTAAGATAAATCACCTGCCTGAGAAAAAAAAATCTTGGTAGAGAGACCCTCTAGTGTCAAGGACACTAGACCCTGGCACAGAGTTAACTCTTGCATCTGTGTTCAACAGAATTCCTATATAAGTGGAAACTTCCCCTCCCTTTGGGACAGATGCCTGTTCTCTGAGGACAGCCTCTGTGCTTTGCTGTGTTCTCTAAAAAAAAGACACATTCCTTGCCTGTGGCAGGTTTGGCTCTTTTATTTCTAAACTCCTTCCTTATTTAAAAACTCCTTCCTTTTTCTCCTCTCCTAAATAACAGGTGCACTTACACTCATGCAAGCAATACACTCATAACATAAAAATAATAAATAAAAAATTTCAAAAACAAATAGCCAGGTGTCATGGCACATGCCTTTAATCCCAGCACTTGGGAGGCAGAGACAGGCAGATCTCTGTGAGTTTGAGGTCAGCCTGGTCTACATAGGCCAGCTGGGGCTATAGGAAGACCCTGTCTCAAAAAGACTAAATAAATAAATACTTTTTAAAAAGAGAGAATAAGTTGGGCTTGGTGGCAAATACCTTTAATCCCAACACTCTAGAGGTAGAGGCAGGTGGATCATTGAGGCCAGCCTGGTCTCCATAGCAAGTTCCAGGCCTGCTGTGGCTACAGGGAGACCATGTCTCAAAAAGACAAAAATTTTTTAAAGCTGTTAAAAAAAATACAATGCCACTTCTATTTGTGGAAGTAGTTCAATGGTAGAGTGCTTGCCTGGGAAATATGAGGCCCTGGGTTTGTAGCAACTCAGTGAGAAAAACACAAAATTCTCAGACCCCACCTCAGCCTGTTCAGTCAGAAACTGCAGGTCAGGCCCAATAGCATCTGCTCTAATAAGCCCTCCTGGGGATTCTGATGCATACTCAAGTGTGAGAACTGGCAAAGCTTCTTTAAAAGCCTTTCCCCTGGTGGCTTATACTGCATCTTTCCTCCTCCATTGCTCAGCAAGGGTAGCTAGCCAGGGCAGCTTCTGCAGTAGGAAAGTTGGGTTGGCAGGCCTTCTGGGAGCTCCAGTAAGGAGTCACAATCCCTTTGGAAATTGGAGTGATAGAGACACATAGCACAAAAAACCATTACTACAGTGAGTTCCCTGAATGGTGGGATCATAAGTAGAACTTTTCTGAATGTTCCTTTTTGCATGAGCCCAGGGGTGAACTGACAGAATGCCCCAGTCTCATAAAGCTGGCATTATCAATCAGTCACTTCCCTCCCTCCTGGGAGGACTGTTGAGACAGCCTGTTTCCCAAGACAGCCTGTCTCCTTAAGCAAATAGTCCTAAGAAGAGATCATAAACACTCTGTCTCGGGGCTGGAGAGATGGCTCCGCGGTTAAGAGCACTGACTGCTCTTGCAGAGGACCCGAGTTCAATTCCTGGCATCCACATGGTGGCTACAAACCATCCTTAACTCCAGTTCCAGGGGAATCTGAAGCCCTCTTCTGCCCTCTGAGGCATTGCACAACATGGGTGCCTCACATACACGCAGGCAATACATTCATATACATAAAATAAAATAATAATATATATAGATGTATATATAAAACACTCTGTCTCTCACGACAAACCAGAGCAAACAGTGCCAGGAAGAAGGGAGGCGAAAAGGGGGCCACAGACATCTAAGAGTGCCCCTGGTCTGCACATAGACAGCCACAGCTATATCCTATATGGGCCCTGACAGCCCCTCCCTACGAGCAGCAGTCCCTTCCAGCATGCAGGAAGGCTGTTGCCCCTCACTGAGGTGCTTCAATAAATTCAGTCTTGTCTGAGGCCAGGTATGGTCTCCTTCTTTCTCTCCTATTGTTCCTGTATTCTGCGCCCCAAAAATCTAACATGAGCTCAAGTTTACTTTCTTTGCTTGTGTGGTGCATTAGCAGCTTTTCTTTCTAGTTTGTTTATGTGTATGAGTGTTTTGCCTGTATATAAATAAATGTACCTGTCTCATGCAATGCCCACAGAGGCC
>NW_008330152.1:2831115-2838460 GCF_000622305.1 Nannospalax galili | reverse complement strand
GTGGATCCCCTGGAACTGGAGTTACAGACAGTTGTTAGCTGCTATGTGGGTGCTGGGATTCGAACCCGGGTCTTCTGCAAGAACAACCAGTGTTCTTAACTGCTGAGTCATCTCTCCAGCCCCTAAAGTTATTTTTAATTACGTGGCGGGGGGTGTTTGTGCACGCACCAGTGTGTGGTTATGGGCACATGGGTGCAGGTGCATGCAGAGGCCAGAGGCATCGAATCCCCTGCAGCTGGTGTTACAGGCAGTTGTGTGTGGGAACCGAACTCCAGTCCTCTGCAAGAGCAATACACACTTCTAAGCGGTAAGTCATCTCTCTAGCCCCGTTTCTTTTTATTTTGAAGCAAGGTCATGGAGTTCTGATTGGCCTTGAACATATATGTAGAAGAGGATGGCATTAAACCCTAATCCTCCTGCTTGCACCCTCCACTTCCCAAGAGCAGGCATCACAGGTGTGTGTCACCATGCCCAGTTGTGTTTTTTATTCACCTCTGCCGTTTTCCACTCCAGTCCTTTCTGCCACAGGCATTTGTTTATTTACAGGGCTGGGGATCAGACCCAGGCCCTTGTGCATGCTACACTGCCAACCCAATTTCGTTGTTTGTTTTGAGGTGTTGAGATTAAACCCAGAACCTAACCCATGAAAGGTAAGCTCTTTACCACTGAGGTATCCCCTCAACCTCACAGACAATTGATTTAATGTACAATCGTCCCTCTCTGTCTATAGGGATCAATTCCAGGGACACGCCGACCACAAAGATGCTGAAGTCCACAGATGCTTGAACCTCCCATAGATGATGGTGTGAGGAAATGAGCATGGTTGTGCACACCTGTAATCCTAGCATTTGAAAGGTGGAGCCAGGAGGATCAGGAGTTCAAGGCAAGCCTGAGATACCTGTCATAGGGAATTTGAGGCCATTTGGGATACATGAAACTCCATCTCTAAATAACTAAATAATGTAAAATGCATAGTATTTGCTAATAACCTATGACCATATACTTTAACTTATCTCTATTCATACACCATAAATCCATATAAATTATTGTTATATTATACTGTTCAGGGAATAATAAAAGAAGTCTCTACATGTTCAGTATAGATGTAATCTTTTTTTTTTCCAGACTATCTGCCATTTTCAGTGGGTTGAATCTGTAACGGAGGGCAATCTGTTCACATCTTGGTGAGGGCAAAGCTCAAACAAGCACTGCAGAGACAGGAAAAGAGAAAGGAGAGCGATTTATTGCCTGCCGCAGTCAAACAAAAAACAGAAAAAGCAGGGAGGTTATTGAAAAGCAAGGTCCTCCTCGAACAAAGGAAGCCTACAGATCTTATTCAAGGAGCCTATACATATTCATACAAGGGTTGGGCCCTTTCCTAAATATGCTGGCCAGGCCTACACCCCTGAGCATGCTCAGCTAAGGACTACGGTCTTGAGCATGCTCAATTAAGGGGTGCAATCCTGAGCATGCTCAGTTAAGGAGTACACGCCTGACCGCTCAGGTAAGTACATTCCTGAGCATGCTCAATTAAGGAGTACAGTCCTGAGCATGCTCAATTAAGGCGTACAGTCCTGAGCATGCTCAGTTAGAGTACAGTCCTGAGCATGCTCAGTTAGAGTACAGTCCTGAGCGTGCTCAGTTACGGAGTACAGCGCTGAGCGTGCTCAGTTAAGGAGTACACTCCTGAGCATGCTCAACTTAAGCTTGTGGCCCACATGTTTAAATGATTAAAGTGATGGCGGGGGGAATGGGTCTGGGCATGCTCAGTTTACACCATTGACGCTTTAGCTGAGAATAAAGGAAAGGACATGTGGAACGTGCATTAATACAGGAGTCTGCCCCAGAACGTGCCTGGATAGCTTAGCAGCTAACAAATTCCTGGATTCAGAGCCAACAGATAAGCAGGGCAGAGTCTATACTTTTATTATATTTATCTATAATCTATATGTTACATGTATTATATATGCTTCTTTATATGCATGCTTGCAATATTAATATCGCTATTTTGCATGAAATTTGTTTTGTTGTGCTTGGGGTGGGAAGCTTTTTCTGTGGAACTGGAGATGGAACCCAGGGCCTTGTACATGCTAGATAAGTGCTCTGCCACTGAACTATAGCCCTAGCCCTCTGGTTTTTTGTTTTTGTTTTTGTTCTTTTTTTCCTTTAATGTAAATGTGAAAACCATGTAACATACAAAAAAGGTACATATTGTAATAGTATGGCTGAATAAATTTTCACAGAATATGGCTGTGTAGCCAAGGCCTGGCTCAAGAAAGAAAACATAATCTGGGCATAATGGCACATGCCTAGAGTCCCAACACTCCAGGAGGCTGAGGTAGGAAGACTATTGTGAGTTTGAGACCAGCTTACATAGTAAGTTGCAGGCCAGCCTGGGCTACAGAGTGAGCCCCCCCACCTCAAACAAACAAAGGAGAACATGACTGGCCAAGTCCTCCATGCACCCTCTTTAATGCCACTTCCCTGATGACCACTTGTCCTGGGCTTATAACAGCATGAGTAATATAGATGACTTGATTTTTTTAGGTGTATAGAAATGGCTTTGGGGGAGGGGTTGAAGAGATGGCTCGGTGGTTAAGTGCACTGACTGCTCTTGCAGAGGACCTGAGTTCGGTTCAGAACCCACATGGTGGCTAGCAAGAATCTGTAACTCCAGTTCCAGGGGATCCGAAGCCCTCTTCTGAACTCTCCGGGCATTGCACAATATGAGTGCACTTACATACATGCATGCAATATACATAAAATAAAAATATTAATTTTTTAAAGAGATGGCTTTTAGCTGGACAAAGTGGCACATGCCTTTAGTCCCAGCACTTGGGAGGGGAGGCAGAGGCAGGCACATCTCTATGAGTTCAAAGTCAAGTCTGGTCTACATAGCAAGTTCCAGGCTAACTGGGGCTACAGGAAGACTCTCAAAAAAAAAAAAAAAAAGACCAAAAAAATGGCTTTTTTGTATGCTTATGTTTTAAATTTACATTCATGGTGTTGAGTTCTATATTTTAAAAAGTATTTTATTATTTTTATTTTATGTGTATGAGTGTATTGCCTGCATGTATGTGAGTACACCCGTGTCGTGCAATGCTGTGGAGGTAAGAAGAGGGCTTCGGATTCCCCTGGAACTGGAGTTAAGGACGGTTTGTAGCCGTCATGTGGGTGCTGGGAATCAAACCTGGGTGCATGGGATGCAGATTGTACAAACAAGCATGTGCGAAACAGGCCTGGCTGCTAACCTGATCAGGTCCATGTTGTATAGTAATCCCCCTCCCTCTTCAAATTGGAACATTCCCTCTTGGAGGGAGGAAGGAGTGTCATAATAGTACAGAGGAACGCAAAACTTACAAGGCTCAGAATGTTCCTGAAACTTGCAGGATTCACAAGTCTCCTCTGTAAGGTTATAGAGTATTTACAGTTGTTGGGGAGAGGGTATGAGCCACCCAGCCAAGCAGCCTACCAGTCATGTAGGAACCTTTGGGAATGCAATTTTCTTGAGACACCTGGGTTGAGGGAGCCTCAATTGGGGAATTGCCTCCATTGGACTGGCCTGTGGCCATGTCTGTGGGGCATTTTCTTGATTGTTGAGTGATGTGGGAGGGCCCAGCCCACTGTTGGTGGTGTCACCCCTGGGCAGGTGGGCCTGTGTTGCATAAGAAAGCAGGCTGAGCAGGGGCCAGGGGAGCAAGCCAGTAAGCAGCATTCCTCCATGGCCTGTGCTCCAGCTCCTGCCGAGTTCCTACCTTGGGCTCCTGGATGAACTGTGACCTGGGATATGTAAGCTAAATAAACCCTTTCCTCCCCAAGTTGGTAGTGGTCAGAGTATTTTGTCACAGCAATGAAGAACAAACTAGGACTATAGATATATATTTTATGTGTATGAGTGTATTGCCTACATAAGTGCACCTGTGTCCTGCAGTGCTCTCAGAGGTCAGAAGAGGGTGTGGGATCCCCTGGAACTGGAGTTAGGACAGTTGTTTGCTGCCATGTGGGTGCTGGGAATTGAACCCAGGTCCTCTGCAAGAGCAGTCAGTGCTCTTAACTGCTGAGTCAACTCTCCAGCCCCAGATTTAAAAAAAAAAAAAAATTTTTTTTTATCTTTTTTGAGACAGCGTCTTCCTGTAGCCCCAGCTGGCCTGGAACTCACTATGTAGACCAGGCTGGCCTCAAACTCACAGAGCTCCTCCTGCCTTTGTCTCCCTTCTGAATGCTGGGACTAAAGGCGTGTGCCACAACGCCAGGCCAGATTTAAAAAAAAAAAAAGATTTAAAGACTTATTTTCCAGCCTTGTTTTCCATCTCTAGTTGGAAGCAGGTTTTGCCACTTGCCTCCTTCAAAGGTTATGAGGGAGGACCGGGAATGTGACTCACTGGTAGAGCATTTGCCCATCATGTACAGAGCCCAGGGTTTGATTCCTAGTACTGCAAATAAATAACTACAAAGGGGCTTTGTTCAACAGTGTCCATATGCACAAAATTCTCAGCTCCAATTGCTATATGACCTTTTCCTGCCTGCATAGCAAGCCCCTCTGCCATCTTTCTGCCAACCAAATACAAATGACCCCACACCCGTGAGCAGATCAACATGCCAAATGCCAAGACCAAAGACTGGATGAGACTCCTAAAGAAATCCTGAGCCAAGGGCAATAGCCGCCAGTGTGCCTGAGAAACCATCTGTTAGCCATGCAAACATCCTTCTGCTTCCTCAAAGCCAGTCTGGGAGCCCTTATCAGAACACTGTCTGCCTTATGCCCCAGCCTGTGCTGCAGTAAAGCCTCATTCAAGAAAGAAATGCAGAAATTCAGAAATGCTACAACATGGATAACCCTTGAAGACATGCTGACCATGCATGAGCCTTTAATCTCAACACTCTGGAGGCTGAAGCAGAAGGATAGCTACAAGTTTGAGGCCAGCCTATACTACAATAGTGAGTTCCAGGGCAGCCAGAACTACAGAGTAAGATCCTATTTTTAAAAAATAATGTGCTAAAGTGAAATAAGTCAGTCACAAAAGAAAGGAAAGGAAAAAAAGAGAAAGTCACAAAAAATACAAATATTGGGGCTAGAGAGATGGCTCAACTGTTAAGAATACTGACTGCTCTTGCAGAGGACTCAGGTTCAGTTCTCAGGACCCTCATGGTAGCTAACAACCATCTTCAGTTCCAATTCCAGGAAATGGAATACCCCCTTCTGGCCTCTGCAGGCATTGTACACATGTGGCTCACTTACATGCCCTTAAAACACTCATACACATAAAATGAAAATAAATAAAATTTGGGGCTGGAGTGATGGCTCAGTGGTTAAGAGCACTGACTACTCTTGCAGAAGACCCAGGTTAGAATCCCAGTACCCCCATGGTGGCTACCAACCATCCTTAACTCCAGTTCCAGGGGATCCAATACCCTCTTCTGTTCTCTGTGGGCACCACACTTACACACATGCAGACATAACATTCATACACATACAATAAAAAAAATAAATTTTCTTGGGAGCTGGAGAAACAACAATCATTACCAAAAAAATATAATATAGCTCTACAAACAGTTGACTTAAGCAGGACATTCTGCCTGCACTAGTAACCTTGAGAAAGAATTTATGGCAAGGTTATCTTTCTCTTCCTCTTGCAAACAGTTCTCGGAAAGATAAGTCATGCAGTAATCTCTTGGAACACCTGGCAGTCAGTCACGTTGCTGAATTGCTCAGTCCCCCTCCCATACCCATAAAAATGCTGTAACCTTTTGACCAACTTCTTCAACCCCTTCTAAATACAAACTGTATATAAGAAAAGCTTGCAATACAATAAAGCGACCCTTGACAAGTGGACTTGCTTGGGCTCCGTCTCCTCTTTCTCGCCCATTTTTCTTTTCAGGGAATGGTCCCCCTTGAGCTTTACCTGCGGGGACAGTCCTCC
This sequence comes from Nannospalax galili, assembly GCF_000622305.1. Taxonomy (NCBI): domain Eukaryota; kingdom Metazoa; phylum Chordata; class Mammalia; order Rodentia; family Spalacidae; genus Nannospalax; species Nannospalax galili. Next base: position 2,832,539 of record NW_008330152.1, on the reverse strand, counting down.
ACGCCTTGAACTAGGCTCCACGAGACCGTGGAGGAGACACAGTTCCCCCAGCACTACAGGTGTACATTAAAACAGTGTGAAACAATCAACAGAGCAAAGCAGAGCCTATAGAAATCTGACAGGGGATGAGCACGTAGAATAAAGAACTGAAAAAATATTAAACACCGAAGGAACAAATAGTCAATAAATGGGTAAATGAACTGAACAGACGGCACTCAAGAGATAAAGCACAAATGGCCAAAAGTGCATGAAAAAATGTTTCACATCCTTAGCTATTGGAGAAATGCAAATCAAAATTACACTGAGATCTTATCTGAGTTAAGAAAAAAGATCTTGTAAATTTTTTCGTGTTTGTGAGTGACCAGTGTCCTTGGTTTGTTATAGATGGTCCTGAAATCAACCCTAAAAAATGGGACCGAGTGGGACAGTGTTTAAATGAACTATTAAAGGATAAAGGCTCTGAGGCAGTTCCCATTCAGACTTTCAGCTATTGGACATTAGTCCGAGATCTTCTCAAAGACTCTCCTGAAAACAAAAGTAAAATTATTTCCCTAGCTGAGGATTTCATTAAGCCCCTTTCTCGGTCTGCCTCTGTGTCATCTATTAATAAGACAAACCTTCAAAAGGTAACTCAGGGTGTCACTCATCAGGAGCAGACCTTGCCTTGCCCATCAGTCGTGATCGATATGCCTCCCTCGAAGCCAACCGCTACAGGCGGGCCAACCCAACTTTATCCAACATTGCCCAAGGTAGAGAGAAAAGAATAACCTTCTTCCAACTTAACCTTCCCAATATTTCAGAAACAAGGTTCCCCTCCTGAAGGGGAGTGACTTAGAGGCACTAGTGACTTAGAGGAAAAGGCCGCCCGATATCATAATCCTGATTGGCCCCCTCTTGTTGCTTCTGCACCTCCCCTACCTCCATACCCACCAACCTTCTGTGCACCCGTTCTTCTCATAACTACCACCCATACAGATATCCTTCTAAAAGCTAAAAATGACCTAAGTAAACAAGTTATAGCTTTAAGAGATGTTCTTTCTTTGCAAAAAGAGTTTGCAGAGCTCAACTCAGAGCTCTCTTCCCTACAAAAGGCTATTACTAGAACTGTTTTTGCGGCTCCTTTGCCACGAGCTGCAGAAAAGACTAAGTTCAAGTCTGCCAAAACTGGGGTCCTTGCCTTCCCTGTAATCACTAGGCAGGAGGCCAGAGAAGGCCTCTCCTCTGAAGAAGAATTAGGTAGTGACAAAGAAGAGCCTAGAGACTCTAATAATGAGGAGGGGGGAGAGGCACAAGAAGAGGGTGAGGCTGCTCCAGAGCAGGTCCCTGCTCCCGCTCCTTCAGGGCATAGTAGGCACTCTACTATACCTTCAGATGTTGAGTATAAGCGCCTCAAGTTTAAACCTCTTAAAGAATTAAATAATGCA
>NW_008330152.1:2785093-2828080 GCF_000622305.1 Nannospalax galili | reverse complement strand
ACTAGTAACCTTGAGAAAGAATTTATGGCAAGGTTATCTTTCTCTTCCTCTTGCAAACAGTTCTCGACAAAATGAGTCATGCAGTAATCTCTTGGAACACCTGGCGGTCAGTCACGTTGCTGAATTGCTCAGTCCCCCTCCCATACCCATAAAAATGCTGTAACCTTTTGACCAACTTCTTCAACCCCTTCTAAATACAAACTGTATATAAGAAAAGCTTGCAATACAATAAAGCGACCCTTGACAAGTGGACTTGCTTGGGCTCCATCTCCTCTTTCTCGCCCGTTTTTCTTTTCAGGGAGTGGTCCCCCTCGAGCTTTACCTGTACAGAGTCCCCGCAGGCGGGGGCAAAATTTAAAAAAAGAAAATAAAAATTTAAAACCACAAATATGATTCCGTTTATATAAGGTACCTAAAGTTGTCAAATTCTTTTATTATTGCATTATTTATCCACTTTGCGGGAGCAGGGGTAGCACGAACACACCACAGCTTGCATGTGGAAGTCAGAAGGCAACTTTTGGGTTTTCAGGGAGTGGTCCCCCTCGAGCTTTACCTGTACAGAGTCCCCGCAGGCGGGGGCAAAATTTAAAAAAAGAAAATAAAAATTTAAAACCACAAATATGATTCCGTTTATATAAGGTACCTAAAGTTGTCAAATTCTTTTATTATTGCATTATTTATCCACTTTGCGGGAGCAGGGGTAGCACGAACACACCACAGCTTGCATGTGGAAGTCAGAAGGCAACTTTTGGGAGTCTGTTCTCTCCTTCCACCTTGTGGGTCCCAGGGATTGCACTCAGGTAGTCTTGCTTGGCAGCAAGAACCTCTACTCACTGAACCATCTTGCTGTCCTCTAAAACAGTCAAATTCTTAGAGACAAAAAAAATGGTGGTTGTCAGGGCTGGGGTAGAGGTGGGGGAGTTAGTGGTGAAAGGTTAGAACCTCAGTTAGGGAAGACAAAAAATTCTGGAGATGGGTGCTGGTGGTGACTACACAATAATATGAGTGTTGGGGGAAATGTAGTTCAGCTTGCAAAGTGCTTATTTAGCAAGCTCAAAGCCCTAAATTCAATTCCCAGCACTGTATAAGCCTACCAGAGGTGGTGTCACATGCCTTTAATCTGTGCACCAGAGAGGTGGAAGCAGGAGGACCAGAAACTCAAGGTCATCCTTAAGTGTGCAACAAGTTTGAGACCAAACTTGGAATATGGGAAACCCTGTCTCAAAACAAACAAACCAACAACTAAAGAAACAAACAGATCCAGCCCATAATCCTAGCCCTGGGGTGGTACAGACAGGAAGATCAAAGGTTCCTCTTGTCTTAAAACAAAGAAGTAAAACAATAAAAACAGTTAAACTTTAAAAAAGAAAAAGGGGCTGGAGAGATGGCTCAGTGGTTAAGAATATTGACTGTTCTTGGAGAAGACCCGGATTCGAATCCCAGGACCCACATGGCAGCTAACAACTGTCCATAACTCCAGTCCCAGGGGACTCTTCTGACCTCTGAGGGCATTGCACAACATGGGTGCACTTACCTACATGCAGGCAATACATGCATACACATGTTTTTAAAAGTTTAAAAGAAAGAAAAAGAGCTAGAAAGATGGTTCAGCAGTTAAGAGCACTGGTTGCTCTTGCAGAACATCCATGTTGGGATCCCAGCACCCACATGGTGGCTAACAACCATCTATAACTCCAGTTCGAGGGGATTTGACTCCCTCTTCTGGCCTCTGAGGGCACTGCAGAACATGGGTGCTCTTATATACATGCAGGCATAACATACATAAAATAAAAAATAAATCAAAAGAAAAGGAAAAGAAAGAAAAAAATTACAGCTAGGGATGTAGCTCAGTGGTAGAGTGCTTGTCTAGCATATGCAAGGCCCTGGGTTCAATCCTCAGCAACCCTCCTCTCACAAAAAGATTATAATAAGGCCTGGAGAGATAGCTCAGCAGTTAAGTGCACTGGCTGCTCTTGCAGAGGACTCAGGTTTGGTTCCCAACTTCTATATGGAGGCTAACAATCTTCAAAACTCCAGTTCCAGGGGATCTGGCACCCTCTTCTGGCATCTGTTAGCACTGCACATACATGGTGCACTTACATACATGCAGGCAAGACACTCATACACATAAAAGTAAATAAAATAGGAGGCTGGCAAGATGGCTCAGTGGTTTAGGGTAGATATTGCTCTTCTAGAGGACCTGAGTTCAATATTCAGCAACCACATCAGGCAGCTCACAACTGCCTATCTCCAGTTCTTGGGGGATTTGATGCCTCTGGCTTCTGTGGGCACCCACACTCTTGTGTCCACACAATACACACATATATACATAACGTAAATATAATTTTCTTTGGTCTTTTTGAGACATGGTCTCACTGTAGTTCTAGCTGGCCTGGAACTCACTATGTAGACCAGGCTGGTCTTGAACTCTCAGAGACCCACCTGCCTCTGCCTCGCAAGTGCTGGGATTAAAGGCGTGTGCCACCACGCCTAGACCCAATAAATATAATTTTGTTTTTGAGACAGGGTCTCCCTGTAGCCCCAGCTATCCTGGAACTCACTATGTAGACCAGGCTGGCCTTGACTCACAGACATCCGCCTGCCTCTGCCTCCCAAGTGCAGGGATTAAGGGCGCGCACCACCATGCCCAGCTATAAATATAATTTTTAAAAAGAGATTATAGTCGATCTAGTTTTTCAGACTTTATGTTTATTTACAATTCTAGAATCAGGGAGCAGTATGCTCCAAAATGGCTCAGAAAAGCCCACTCCCCAGGTTATATTTATAGCCAAAGCAAAAGAAATGATACACAGAATACAGAAGAAAGGTACCAACAGCCTCAAGGCCCAGCTCTGTTCTGACTTAGCTGAACTTCCAGTGTTTGAACAGTTAGTTGCTTAAGGTGGCTGAGGCTCAGCTACTTGTAAGAGTGGTGTGAAAGAAAAGTTCCCAAAAAGAACTCCTGCATCTTGGACTGAACTTCCTGCAAGACTAACCAACTGATTATAACTCTGGAGATTGTGGAGAGTTTGGAATATTTCAGATCCAGAGTCTAATTGCCATTTATCTCAGGCCATCTTTAGCCCCCTAAACAGCCTCTCCTTGCCCACCTCTGTTTCTGATCTAACATCCTGTGACTAACAGATTAAAAAAACCTTTTAAAATGTATTATCCTAGCAGACCACCCAGTCTCACCAATCAAAAGGCTAAGAACGTCATCAGATAAGCATGTGAGACCTTATAGTAATGAAAACCCCTCGCTTAGCTGCAACCCGCCTACTGAATGTGTCCTCCAATGTATTTGAAAGGTGTCTTGATTGATTTATGACTTTTCTTTGTTCTGTTACTATAAAAATGTAAGGCAACTGTTACCATGCTGGAACATGGAATTTGGAGTAACCTGACTCTGTGTTCCTGGGCCATGGTCACTCATATTTGGCTTCAGAATAAACTCTTATCCTCTTTGAGGTGAGAGTTATGCTTTTGTGTGAACAGTAGGTTACAGTCTATTTTCACTTCAAGTTATATTGGAGTTCACTATGCACAGAGGAACTTTTAGGCAAACCTGAAATATGTATGGAAGCAGTTTTAGGACAAACATAGTGGGGGCAATGTGCGAATGAGAGTGTGAGGGTACTGTGAGTGTGTGTGAGACACAGAGAGAAAGTGAGAGAGCGAGTGCCTGTGTGTGTGTGTGCGTGCGTGTGTGTGTGCGTGTATGTGTGTGTGTGTGTGTGACTGGGATCTAATCTAGGGCCTTATGCATGCTAGGCAAGTGACTGACCACTGAGCTACACTTCCAGCCCTAGGCCAAACTTAATGCTACCAAAATGGCAGAAGATAGGTGTGGTGGCACAGGCCTATAAATCCAGCACTTGGGAGGTAGGGGCCGGCCAAGAAGCAAGAGGATCAGAAGTTTAATGTAATCCTCACCTGTACAACAAGTCTGAGGCTAGCCTGGGCTACATGAAGCCCTGTTTGAAAAAAACAAAACTGGGACCAGAGAGATGGTTCAGCTGGTAAAGTTCTTGCCAAGTAAGCCTGGCAACTCGAGTTTGATTTCCAGAACTCACATAAAGATGAAAAGAGAGAACCAAATCCACAAAGTTTTCCTCCGACCTCCACATGTGCAACATGCCATACTCTCACCACCACATCACACACAGAGGCATACACAACACACAAGTTTTTAAAACTGATACATTTTATATTATGTATATATTATGTACAAAAAACATGAAAATAAAAATTTACTAAGCCGGGCGTGGTGGCACTCTCCTTTAGTCCCAGCACTGGGGAGGCAGAGACAGGTGGATCTCTGTAAGTTCAAGACCAGCCTGGTCTACATAGTGAGTTCCAGGCCAGCTGGGGCTACAGGGAGACCCTGTCTCAAAAAAAAATTTACTTAAAGGCTGATGAGATGGCCCAATACGTAAGGACACTTGCCGCCAAACCTGACCACCTGAGTTCAATCCCTGTGAGCCTATGATAGAAGGAGAGAACCAACTCCTGCAAGTTGTTCTCCACATGCAGACTGTGACAAGTGCATGCCCACACAAATACATACACAATGCTAATAACCAATTACATGCAAAACATTTTAAAAATACAATTGAGATCATTAAAAACACAAAGCTGGGAGCTGGAGAGATGGCTCAGTAGTTAAGAACATTGGCTGCTGTTGCAGAGGACCTGGATTCAAGTCCCAGCACCCACATGGCAGCTAACAACTCTCCTTAACTCAAGTTCCAGGGGATCCAACACCCTCTTCTGAACTCCACAGGCATTGTGTGACATGGTTGCACTTATATGCATGCAGACACATACACATAAAATAAAATAACAAATGATAAATTTTAAAAATTAAAAAAAAGTTGTTAATTTTCTAAGACCAGTGTCGACACAAAAACATAACTCTCACCTCAAAGGGGATAAGAAATAGTTTGTTCTGGAACCAAATATGAGTGATCATGGCCCAGGAACATAGATTCAGGTTACCCCAAATTCCATGTTCCAGCATGGTAATGGTTACATTACCTTTTTTATAGTAACAGATAAAAGAAAAGTCATAAATCAAGACACCTTTCAAATACATCGGTGGATACATTCAGTAGGTGGGTCATAGCAAAGGGTGGGGGGGTTCTACTATAGATCTCAGATGATATCTGATGACATTCTTAGCTTTTTGATTGGTGAGACCTGGTAGTCTGCTAAGTTAATATATTTTAATATATTTTATTAGTCACAAGAGTGTTAATTCAAAAACAAAGGTAGGCAAGGTGTGGCTATTTATGGGGTTAAAGATGTCCCCAGATAATCTGTGACCAGGCTCTGGATCTGCAACATTCCAAACTCTCCACAGTCATTGAAGTGTTAAGTCAGTTGGTCAGTCTTGCAGGAAATTCAGTTCAGGATGCAGTTCTTTCTGGGAACTTTCTTTCACACCAGTAAGAATATCTTCTATTTCTTTGATGTCAGTCAATTCAAAATATTCCAAGAAGCCTGATGACCACATGGTAATTAAGAAGTGGAACCTGTTTCCACAGAGCTGTGTTCTAGATGAGGCTACATCTCTCCACAGCACCTGATAAACTGCGTCAGACACAGAACAAGAGACTGTTGAGTGGTGATCAGTGTTTGCACAGACCAGAGTGCCTTTTTGCTGGAACCTCTAGAGTAGATTCGGGAGGCTTTCTGAAGGACCATGTCCTTTTCTGTTCAGCTTCTCTTCATATCTGTGATAGCCAGCCTCCAAGATGGCCCCCAGGGACCTCTGCTTCCCCTAATACACGCCTTTGTGCCACACTCTCATGCTGGATGCAGGCTACACTTACTGAACAGAATAATGAAACGGGGAGAAAGAGCATCCCCTAGAGGGTTCTTAGTCTCATTCATAAAAGGATTTAAGAATGGACCCAAACGGAAGCTTTAGGACAATTTTATTAGAATTTTAAGAAAAAATCCTGGGGGCAGGCGAGCTGGTAATGTTGGCAGCTGCCTTGAGGAGGAGAATGGTGGGGAGAAGGGAAGGAAGCCATGGAGCCAGGCAGGTTTACGGCCTGAGTGGAGGTCAGACATATGACTGACTGGCAGCCCCCTGGCTGGGAGAAGGAAGCTTTAGAGAAAAAGTAAAGAAATAGAAGATGCTAGGGGCAGCCCAAAACCTTAGAGAAAGCATGTTTAGAAAAGGGATATGAAGAAGAAAAAGGAAAGATTATGCTTTTCCAAAGAATTCAGAAAAGCAGGCAGGTTTACAGAGACCTACATGTCTATAGCTGGGAGGTGGGATTCCAGGCAGGAAAAATTCACAATCTCATTGATGCACTAGGTATTCCGCCCATCTATTTAGCATAATTTAAAGTGAACCTGCCTTCCTAGGGGTGGTCCATGACCAGATGATTGACCAGTGAAATTGGGAAGGTGAGATAGAGATTTTATATTCTTGACCAGTTAAACTTATGGGGCTTTTTGCTACTCTAACAATAAATAAGGCCAGAGGCCATAGTCATGGCTGGGAGAGACAGAGACAGCAGGCTCCCTGGGACTTGCTGACTAGTCAGCCTATCCTACTTGGTGAGTTCCATGTCAGTGAGGAGAGGCCTTGTCTCAAAAGACAAGGTGGTGGCAGAAACATATCTCAGGATCTGAATTCGAACCCCTAGAGTCCATGTAAAGCCAGGCATGGTAGTATGTATCTATAATCCCAGTGCTCTTACAGCAAGATGGCATGTGGAGACACACCTCCCAGGAAGCTCCAGGGCTGCCTGGTGTATGAAGTGATGAACAACAAAGACCTGTCTCAAACAAAGTAGAAGGTGAAGACCAGCATACGAGGTTGTCCCTCCAATCTCCACATGAGTGTTGTGGCATGTGTGCACCAGAACTCATGCAGACACATACAAGCACACTCATCGCACTCACACACACAAAGAAATGGGCGGTGCCTTAGGAATGATACACAAGGTTGTTCTTTAATCCATATCCATATGTGCATCCACACACACTGGAACATGCACATACATGTATACACACTAAGTGAAGTAATAGTTATTTTATATTATACATTACTATATATAATATTATTACCTAACTCTTCAAATTGTTGTGAAGGTTAACTAAATACATTCAATGTGCTTAGAGAGGGTCCTGGCAACAGCAGCAGTCTGTCAGTGCTCCCCTGTATCCACAGGTAGAATCAATCAACGTCAAATAGAAAATACTTAGAAGAGCCAGATGTGGTGGTGCACACCTGTGATTCCAGCACTTGGTGGTAGAGGCAAAACAAAAAGAAAATACTTGGTAGTAAAAAATGCACCTGTATTCAACAAGTACAGCTATTCCATCATCATTTCCTAAGCAATACAGTACAATAATGATTTCCATAGCATTATTTATCTATTTATTTATTTTTGTATTTCTGAGACATAGTCTCCCTGCAGTATCAGCTGTCCTGGAACTTGCTATGTAGACCATGCTAGACTTGAACTCACAGAGATCTGCCTGCCTCTGCCTTCCTGAGTGCTGGAATTAAAGGTGTGTGCCACCATGCCTGGCTCCATAGCATTTTTCAAGACTTTTTTTATGTGTACCCGTGTGTATGTCTATGGTATGAGCATGTGTATTCAGCTGCCCTCAAAGGTCAGAAGAGGGTGTCAGATCCCCCTGGAGCTGGAGTTACAGGTAGTTGTAATCTGCCCAGTGTGAGTGCTGGGACCTGAACTCTAGTCCTCCAAAAGAGCAGCAATTGCTCTTGTAGAGACAAATTCTCTCCTGGGAAGCCAGCATGAGCTCTCTAGCCCTCTGTGAGGCAGGCTGCATCCTTCTTGGCTTCCAGGCCCCAAGCTGTCTTCACAACAGACTGACAAAACTGACACAATGTCCCTCTAAGTTACAGTTTGGGAAGTAAGGACATTTATTTGGGCTTGCCAACAAAGCTTATGCTATTCAGGAGAGGGGGGTCACTTACAAAGGCATGAACGTCGCTCATGGGCACTTTCCCCTACATCTCTGCTGAGTTTTGAGATCTGCAGCTACCAGCGGCAACTTTCCCCTGCCTCCTAGCTTCCTCGGTGCCTGTTCTTAGACCCACCCTCTCATGCAATTGAAGCTGACCGATTGGGTGGGAGGAATGACTGTCTCTCGCTCTGTCTATGGGGTCTCTTAGGGTTCAGACCTTCAGCTGTTACTCGTTCATTCAGAGGACACAGCTATCCAACAGCTCTCAACCACTGAGTCATCTCTTCAGCCCTCCAAAGAATTTACATTGTATTGGTTATTATAAGTTCTGTAGAGATGATTTACAGTTTTCAGGAGAAGCGAGGCGTAGTGGTATACATCTGCAATCCCAGCACTGGGAATTCTATATAGCAAGTTTGAGGCCAACCTGGATTATCTAAGACCCTGTCTCAAAAAGCAAAGAAGTGGGACTGGAGGGACAGCTTAGTGGTTAAGAGCATTGGCTGCTCTGGTAGAGGACCCAGGTTCAGTTCCCAGCACCAATATGGCAGACAATAACTGCCTATAACTCCAGTTCCAGGGTATCTGACAACCTCTTCTGACCTCCATAGGCATTGCACACAGGTGCACTCATATAGATGCAGGCAAAACATTCACAAAAATAAAATAAAACTAAATAAAAAAATATTTTGGGGCTGGAGAGATGGCTCAGAGGTTAAGAGCACTGGCTGCTCTTGCAGAGGACCTGAGTTCAATTCCCAGCACCCGCATGGCAGCTGACAACTGTTTCATAACTCCAGTTCCAGGGGAATCAAACACCCTCTTCTGACTCTGCAGACATTACGTGATATGGGTACACTTACATGCAAACAATACACTCATACACATAAAATAAAAATAATAATTTTTTTGTATTTAAAAACAGCTGTATGTAGTAGTGCACACCTTTAGTCCAGCACTCTGGAGGCAGAGGCAGGCAGATCTCCGTGAGTTTCAGGTCGGTGTGATCTACATATCAAGTTCCAAGCCAGCTGGGGCTACAGGGAGACCTTGTCTCAAAAAGACAAAAAAAAAATTAAAACAAAAACAACAACAAAAACTCAAAGAGGTAGCTGGGCAAAGTGGCACACACCTTTAATCCTAGAATACCAAGGCAGAGGCAGGAGGATCTCTGAGATCCAGGCCAGCCTGATCTAGATGAGTTCCAGACCAGCTGGGGCTACAGGGAGAGCTTTTCTCAAAGAACCAAAACAAACAAACAACAACAACAGCAACAAAACAAGGGCTAGAGAGATGGCTCAGTGGTTAAGAGCACTGGTTGCTCTTGCAGAGGACCCAGGTTCAGTTCCCAGCATCCATATGGCAGCTAACAACCCTGTAACTCCAGTTCCAGAGGATCTGATGCCCTCTTCTAGTCTCCATGGGCATTGCATGTGTGTGGTGCACTTACATACTTGCAGGCAAAGCACTCATACACATAAAATAAAAATATTTTTTAAATACAAAAAAAAAGAGTTGAGCACATGGGGATGATGTGCATGGGTATTGTGCAAATGGTAAGCCTTTTATACAAAGGAGTGTGCATCTGAGGAGTGGGGCACCTGCAGGGGTCCTGGAACCAGCCCTAGAGGTTACAGAGAGACAGCTGTCCCTTTAAAGTGTCACTCTTCTTGCTCCTGTGGCTGGAGGTAGATGTGGCAGACAGATTAAGTGCCTTCAGGAAGCACGATACTGATAACCTCTGGAAAAATAAGGAGGCAATGAGTGTTGGCATGCTATTCTGAAACAGGGCCCCAGGCATGGTTTTACCACTGTATCCTCCTGACTGCAGATGGGCCGCACGTGTGCGCATGCATGCGTGTCTGTGTGTGTGTGTGTGTGTGTGTGTGTGTGTGTGTGTGTGTCTGTGTGTGTAGGGAGTTTGTCCTGGGATGAACAGCCACCCCTCAGCACACTGCACCGGTGTCAGGATTCCTGTGGGAGAATATGAAGACTGTGTGTGTGTGCACAAGTTGGACCCCAGCTGGACCCCAGCTGGTCAGGAGCGTCAAACTCTATTGTTCTGACTGTTCAGTCAGTAAATATTTTTCTTCTTCAAGGAAAAACATTTGAATTCACTTTACTTGTGGGGCTGAAATGAGCTTTTCACTTAAGTGAAAGATGTTATATGTTATCTATATTAAATGAAAGGAAGGTTGGAAATATATAAACAGGAAACATTTACCATAAAGTGAAGTGAGTCAATTGGAAAATTAGGGCATTCCATGGGGATAATAAGGAGACAAAAGAGGAAAAAGGCTGGTGGCCACCTGTGCCTATAATCCCAACCTTGGCAGGTAGAGGCAAGAGGGACTGGAGTTCAAGGTAATCCTTAGCTACATAGTGAGTTTGAGGCCAGCCTGGGCTACATGAGACCCCCATCTGAAAAAAAGGCAAAAAAAACCAAGAGGGGCTGGAGAGATGGAAGAGCACTGGCTGCTCTTGCAGAGGACCAGAGCTGGGTTCCCAGCACCCACATGGTGGCTAACAACCATTGGTAACTCCAGTTCCAGGGGATCTGATGCCCCTTCTTTCATCTGCAGGTATTGCACACACAAGTGCACTTATATAAATGCAAGCAAAATATTCATAGATATTTTTAAAAAGAAAAAAGGTAGCCGGGCATGGTGGAGCACGCCTTTAATCCCAGCACTGGGGAGGCAGAGGCAGGCAGATCTCTGTGAGTTCAAGGCCAGCCTGGTCTACATAGTGAGTTCCAGGACAGCTGGAGCTACAGGGAAACCCTGTCTCAAAAAAAGAAAAGAAAAGGAAAAGAAAAGAAAAAAGGTAAAAAGGAAATAAAATCACTGACTTCTGAAAGAGTAGTATCACTTAACTGCTGATCCATTTCTCCAGCCCCTCTGTTACGTTTATATTGTATCAAGTATTATACAGAAGCAAGGCATGATGGTACACACCTGTTGTGAGATAAAAAGGTGGCAGGGGTCAGGATTGCTGTGAAACAGAAACAGAGAGGACTCTGGCAAAGCAAGAGTTTACTGGGATGGCGGGGCTGGGCCTCAACTCAGGTGTGAGGAAGAACCAGTAATCTAATGGCTGCAGGGAGGTAGCTTATAAAGGGGAAGAATGCAGAAAAAGAATATTTTCTGCTGTTTGGGGCTGTTTTGGGGGCTGTTCAGGAAGGGTGTGGGGTCTGTACCTGGTGAAACTTATTGGAGAAAACATCTACTGTGAAACATGTTTTCTGCAATTACAGGGTTCCAGGAACCCACTACAGCTAAGGGCTGGGGAAACCTGTTTGTCAGTCTGTGGAGCATGCTCTGGTGATCACAATACATTGGGTCACCAATTCCGGGAGCAGCTTTTGTCAGCTTGCAGGTGACTGGGAGTTGGATGACTCAGTTCCTCTTAGGGGCCTTATGGTTTCTGGGTCTGGGGTGATAGGTAAATCAAGTCAATTGGGAGAAAGCACCAGAACACAGACAAGAACTCCAGCAGGGTAGAGTTTATTGGCAGAGAAAGTGCATGGGACAAACCCCAGTTAGAGATGGAGGAGCTGTCAGTCTACAGGCTGTGGGCTAGGGGTTTTTATAGGGAGTTTGGGGGATGCAGAAGGCAGGAAAATATTTTTTAAACAAGTTAGGTCAGGGAAAGAGCCCAGGGCTTATCAGGAGAGAACAGCCTCTGTCAAACTGCCCTCTTCTGTCAGCCAGGATCTGGGTCATGGGATAAGGGGCCTGCTTTTCTTCTAAAATTATCAAAGGCAAAGCAGGCGGTGCTGAAACAGCTCTTGCAGCAATTGGGTCTTGGGTCATAGGTGTAGGGAGTCTGTTTATCTTGTCTGCAGATGGTCAGGGTGCTCATTAACTCAGTTCCTGTATTTTCAGAGGGCCTGCAAAACCATGAGGCCCTGTTGCACTGGGGAGGTGGTTGCTGTAGATCTTGACCCTAACGTTCCAGTCTTTTGTATTATAAGATGGGGGGTCATCTTGCTGCTTCCTGCTGAACATGGTCGATGTGGGGGAGGCTGGACTAGGGATCAGACAGCAAGGGTTTCCACCTCGTGCATCTGAACAGGGTCCTCAATGGTCGACAGGCACTCATATACATGTGGAGATAAGGAAAGTAATAGCTGATTAAAATTAGTATGAGTTTGTTGTTGAATCCGGCCCTGAAAATATCTGAAGAGGCAAGGAGCAATGGTTAGCATCAAAGTAATAGAAAGCAGGGGGGCGAGTAAGGGCAGAAGCCAGGGAGTCAGTCCTGTAAAAATATCCTATTGAGGTGACTGCTGGTACTGGGAAGTTTTAAGTGAATGATCCTTGGCCACTTGTTGAAGGCATTTTATATTATGCTTGACCTTACCTGATTGGTTGACACAGTAACAGCATTCCTCATCCAAGAAAATGCAGGTATCCCCTTTTTCTGCAGTTAATAGATCCAGGGCTCACCTGTTCTGGAGGGCAACTTTGGCTAGGGAGGACAGTTGCTGTTGTAAGATCTGGATTGACTGGGCTGTAGTTTCCACTGTCATGGTGAGTTCCCACTTGAGGTCCTGGGAGAGATGCTGGGTTGAGATCAGTGTGTGTCCCAGACCTCCAGCCAAGAGTCCAGTGGCTGCTAATGATGTCACCAGACTGATTCCCACTAGGACTGCCAAGATGGCTGATCTCTTTGTCCTGGTCCCTTCTGTTTTTGTGGATAAGAAATCATACACCTCTCCCAGGGTGTAGAGAGTTAGTCTAGGTATGAGAACAATTGGAGAGCAGATGTCCTCAATCTGTGGAGAGATGCAGAAATATATTTTGGAAGAGCAGAGGAAGAGTAGCCCTGAGGCCAGAGCACTATTGTCTTTAATTGTAATGCTGTGGCTTGATGAGTGAGGGCTTTTCAAAGTTTGCAGAGCCCAGCACTCTGTTTTGTTAAGGTAAGGGGATGGGGCAGGCAGGGGTTGTTGTATCAGGTTTCTGGGAACATTGAGCATTAGCCTGGGAGGTAATGTTATAAACTGGGAGGGGGATGAGGAGTGGGCCCTGCAGGGAGGCACAGAGGAAATAGGTGGATGTATTGATCTCAGAGTAGCTCTTGAGGAGGTTTAAAGGAAGAGAAAGAACTTGATCCCAGGAGAAACAGTGGGAAGAGTTAAGACACTGGAGCTGTTTTATGGTCTGGCCCCTTGCCTGACTCAGAACCTCCATAACCCTTAGGGGTCGTGAATCTTGGACTGTCTTTTTTATCTTTATTCACCAGCGGTCTATGGCAGCAGCTGTGTATTGGATCACTGCTGTAGCAATGCAGTCCCCTGTCCATGAGTATAGGTCAGTTATTTTGAAGGTTACTTCCCCACATTGTTCTGCTCTCTTATGTAGAATTGATTGTCTGTTATTACAACTAGGGTCAAGAGTTAGTTGATTTGTTTCCATTCCATATTTACCCCATCCTTCTTTACCCACCCCACGCAGCCAATGATAGTTGCATTTCCATGAGGGGCAGCCTTCCCAATTACCCGGGTCCCTACATTCGTTTTTGGTTTGGTCATCTATGAAGCATAGGAATCTGTTGTAGTGGTATCTACCATGTTGACGTTAAGAGAAATAGTGTTACTTGAAGAAAATGGGCACGTAGCAGAGCTAAGGAGTTCAAGTTCCTGATTTCTATTGTTAATTTTCACATTTCAAATTTAAAGGTGCAGGGTGGATGTGAGCATTGGGGGATAGCTGAAGTAGGGTCCGGAGGGGAGAACAGGAGTATGGTCAGTAGAAAACTCATTCCTGGATCAGTGTTAGGGGAAGGGCCCTTGAGATTTTTAGTTTAAAAATCTAGATTGTCCAACCAGATTGTCCTGAGAGCTTAGCTGCCATCAGGGTAGACAGGATCACCAGGTGATGTCCGATCCAATGTGGCTGGAGGGCTCCCTTCCCTCTTTCCTGTTGGGTGTGGACCCTCAGATAGGCATAATCCCCAGGCGGGAGTGGGTGGTCAATTTGGCCTTTAGAAGCCTAAGGAATAATCCGGTCAGCATGTTCCCCAAGTTATTTTCTTAGAAGGGTAAAGGCAGGTAAATAGTCATGTAGAGGAGAGGGATGTTGGAGTAAGAGGTCATTGAGGAGAAAGGGTCTCCCATACATGAGTTCGAAAGGACTGAGGAAGGAAGGAGCCCTTGGGATGGCTCTTAGTTTGGTAAGGGCAAGGGGCAGGAGAGTTACCCAGGATTGGTATAGCTCTAGAGAGTTTAGTTAGGTGGTCCTTAAGGAGAGAGTTGCTTCGTTCTACCTTCCCTGAGGATGTGTAACCTCCAGGTTATTCCCAGGGACTGAGAGACTGTCTGGGTTACTTTGGAGATAAAACCCTGACCGATATCTGATTGGAGGGTGAAAGGAAGGCTGAAATGAGGAAGAATATTTTGAATTAAACGGCCACTATGTCTGCTGTTTCACCTGTTGTGGGGAAAGCTTCTACCCATCCTGAGAAAGTATCTACCCAGACCAAGAGATATTTAAGTTTTTTGTGAGTAGGCATATGGGTAAAGTCTATCTGCCAGTCAACTCCTGGGAGGGCTCCCCAGTGCTGGTAGGGTTTGAAAGACAGAGGAGGGCAGCTTCTGCCCTGTGGGAAGACAATGGTGCAGGTGGGACATTGCCTGGTGATCTCTGTGAGGAGCATGAAAAGTTTGGGGCAATAGATGAGGCGCTCCAGGACCACTTGTAGAGTGGACAGGCAACTACATGGAAAACATTATGTAAATGGGTTAAGATGGAGGAGGCTTGTCCCTCTGGCAGGCAATACTTGTCTGACAGAAGCAGCCATCCCTCTGGCTCCTGGATGGCCCCTTTGTTCAGGAGGCTCCTGCGTTATTGGGCAGGGTAGGAGGGGGACATTCCTGTTGGTGCCAAGAAATGTAAACCACCAGAAGGGCAGAGGTCCATACTGGCTTCCTTAGCTGTCCTGTCTTCCATGTTATTGCCTCTAGCTACGGGATCGGTGAGAGGCTGATGCCCCCTACAGTCAATCACAGCCACCTTAGTTGGGAGGTAGGAGGCCTCTAGGACTTTGAGAATCAAAGGGCCATTAGTTACTGGGGTTCCCTTGGTTGTTAGGAGACCCCTTTCCTTCTACACCAAGGCCTGGTGATGGAGTATGTGGAAGGCATACTTAGAGTCTGTAAAAATATTACCCGTCTTCCCCTTGGCTAAAGTCAGGGCCTTGGTGAGTGCCACGAGTTCAGACTTTTGTGACATGGTTCCAGGTGGCAGTGATCCTGACTCAATGACATCTGTGAGAGACACTATGGCATACCCCACCCTGTGGGACCCCGTTAGAGTGAGAGTTGAACTTCCATCCACAAACCAAGTCAGGGTTGGGCTTGGTAGGGGATGTAGGGAGATGGGGATCCTGGTAGGAGAGTTCCTGAAGAGTTTCCAAGCACGAGTGAGTGAGTAGTTCGTTGGAAGTGAGGAGGGAGGCTGGATTGAGAAGAGGGCAGGAATCAAAGGTGAGCGAGGGGTTTTCAAAAAAGGTGACGTGAAAAATTTGTAGTTTGGAGGGGGCTAAATTGGCAAGAGATGTGTGGGTTAGTAAATCGTTAAGCCGATGGAGGAGAGGACAGAAATGGGCTGACCCAAAGTGAGCTTAAGTCCCTCCTGGGCCAGGAGGGTGGTGGCAGCCAAAGCATGGATGGAGACAAAGTTGCCACCCCCAGATGGTGGTATCTAGCTGTTTAGAAAGGTAGGCTACCAGAGTAAAAGTGGGTCCCTTCATCTGTCCCAAAACCCCTAATGCCAGGCCCCTATTCTCAGTTGTATAGAGAAGAAATGGAGATCCCAAGTCAGGGAGACATAAAGCCAATGCCTTTAAGAGGGTTTCCCTGATAGTGTGGAAGGCTATTGTTATGGGACCTAGAGGCTCAATGGGCTCAGGGGAATCTCCTTTGGAGGCTTCATAGAGCAGCTTTACTAGAATGGCAAAGTTAGGAATCCAGGTGCATAGGTACTCTGCAATGACTAGAAAGGACAGAATTTCTTCCTTGGTTGTGGGGGGCTTTAAGGACCTTAGGTAATTTGTTCTATCTGTAGTCAAGCAGTGGGATGTAGGTGTGAGAAGGAACCCCAGGTACTTGACTTGTGGGAGAGAAAGCTGCACCTTAGCGGGCGATATCCTATATCCCCTGTCCCCCAGGAAATTAAGGAGTTTGATTGTGTGAGTCTTGGAGACTGAGAGGAATGGAGACCAAAGAAGTAGGTCATCTACACACTATAGGATGGTGGAGGGATTAAGATCTAGGGAGGTTAGATCCTGGGCGAGGGCCTGTCCAAAGAGGTGAGGGCTATCTCGAAACCCCTGGGGCAGGACAGTCCAAGTTAGTTGGGAAGCCACCCCAGTGTCAGGGTCCTCCCAGGTGAATGCAAAGAGGTTGTGAGAGTCAGGATGTAAGGGTATTGAGAAGAAAGCATCTTTAAGGTCTAAGACAGTAAAGTGGGTGGTGGAGGAGGGTGTTCCAGCTTGTTTCTCCATTGCTGTGACAAAATACTCTGACCAATACCAACGTGGAGAGGAAAGGGTTTATATTATCATACATCTCCTGGGTCACAGTTCAGAAGGGAGCCCAAGGTAGGAGCTCAGGGCAGGAACCTGGAAGCAGGAGCTGGATCACAGGCCATAGAGGAACACTGCTTACTGGCTTGCTCCCCTGACCCATGCTCAGCCTGCCTTCTTATACAGCATAGGTCCACCTACCCAGGGGTGTCACCACCCACAGTGGGCTGGGCCCTCCACATCACTCAATAATCAAGAAGATGCCCCACAGACATGGCCACAGGCTACTCCAATGGAGGCAATTCCCCAATTGAGGGCCCCTCAATCCAGGTGTGTCAAGTTGACACTAATGCTATCCAGCACAGAGGGTATATGAGAAAGGACAGTATAGGGGTTGGGGATGACTGGGTGAATGGGACAACTGCTATGTTCATGAGACAGAGATCCTGGACCAAACAGTAAGAGACTTCAGGCTTGAGGACTGGAAGAATGGGAGTGTTATAGGGTGAGTGAGTAGGTTTAAGGAGGTTAGCTCTCATAAGCCTTTGGATTATGGGCTTAAATCCATGGGAGTGTTTGAGTGCAACTGGGTATTGGGGCCTGCTGGGAAATAGGGAGGGGTCCTTCAAGGAGAGGCGGATAGGAGTGTGATGTCTAGAGGCTAATCCTGGGGCTGAGGTGTCCCAGACCTTGGGATCTACCTCAGAAGGGGGAACTGGCCATGACTTGGCTTTGGGGGAGGGTACAGGGGAAAGGAGGAAGAGTGTGGAGAAGGGGAGAGAAATAGACAGGGAGAGATTTTGCATGAGATCACTGCCAAGTAAGGGAGCTGGACATGTGGGCATAACCAGAAAAGAGTTAAAGGCATCTTCTAGAATATGCAGGAGAAGGGTCCTGTTGATTTGGGGTTGTGAGGCTTCCCATCAACCCCCACCATGGAGATCTCCAAGGGAAAAACTTTACCAGAGTAAGAAGGGAGAACAGACCATGAAGCACCAGTGTCCAAAACAAAATTAATAGTCTTACCTGCCACCACGACCATTACCCTGGGCTTCTCCATGGAGATGGTCACTGAGGCAGTGGGGGCCAAGGAGTCAGGGCCTTGTCAGTCTTCAGCCACCAGGCCCAGAAGGTCATTCACTGAACCCTGTAAAACAGGCTGAGTCTGGGAGGTGAGTGGCCTACCTTGATGCTGCAAAGGACAATCAACCCTCCAATGACCTCATTGCCCACATTGAGGACAGGGACCAGGAGGTGGTTGCAGGTTGGGGAATTGCTTTGCCCAGTGTCTGGTGGCTCCGCACTTGAAGCAGAGTCCTGGTGACAGTCGTTGGGCCCTATTGGCATCTGTAGTCTTCTTGGGAGGAGCCCTTAGGACTGCAGCCAGCAGCTGGTACTTTTGGTTTGACAGGGTGAGTTTGCCTTCTCCTGTTCCTCTCGGTTGTTAAAAACCTTAAATGCTGTGTCTAACAGATTTCCCGTGGGGGTCTCAAGGCCCTTGGTCTAAGCTTCTAAGCTTTATCCTGATGTCTGGGGCTGACTGTAAGATAAAGTGGTGGTTGAGCATAAGCCGTCCCTCTCTGGACTCTGAGTCATACTTGGTGCACTGGACCAGAGCACCAGTAAGTCTATCTATAAACTGAGTAAGGCCCTGAGTAATCAACCTACGCTTTTCAAAATTAACTATCTTAGGGAGCAAAGCTCTCTGAAGACCCCTTAGGAGGCAAGTGATCATGTGTTCCCTGGCTGCTCTACCTGGGGAAGGTCCTGCCTGATTCCCTGGTGGGAGCTGGTAATTCCATCCAGGGTCTTGAAGGGGAACTGAGTCGGCTCCAATAGGGTGAGTCTGGTTAGTGGAATGAAGCTCATTAGCATGCTCCTGTGCTGATGTCCAGACCCTATGTCTCTCATTGGGGTTGAGGGTGGACTGGAGAATCATAAAGAGATCATGCCAGGTTAGATCATACCTATGAGTGATGTATTTGAATTCCTGTATGAAGTGTGTGGGATTAGTGGAGAAAGAGCCTATTCTATGCTCAAGCTGAGACAGGTCACCAAGGGAGAAAGGGACATGGATCTTGACCACTCCTTCCATCCCTGCCACCTCCTGGAGGGGAAAGACACCATGAGTAGGGGGCTGAGACTGGGTGTGGGGGTGAGTATGACTTGACACAGGAGATGGGTTGGGAGCAGGTAGAGGAGAAAGAGAAGGGGAGGCCGGGGAGGAGGCTAGAGTGGGAGAACTGGGAGGGGTTTTCCTGTCCATGGAGGGGCTCAAGGGTATCAGAGTCAGGGTCTGGAACTCAGGTAGGGGTAGAAACAGATATAGGAGAGATAAATGGGTTCTTTGAGCTAGGAGTCAGAATAGGGGAGAATATGGGATGTTTACTATGGAGTTGTTTAAGATTATGGATTTCCTAGGGTAGAGTAAGGTTAAGGGAGGGAGAGGGAGTGAGGGACTTAGAGCAGTGGAGTTGGGAGGAGGGGGAAGACCTTGAAGAGGGAGTTTAAGATGGAGATGGGAGGGGAGCTGGGTCAGGCTCTGGGAGTGAAGGCAAGGGAGGGTATAGCAAAGGGAGAGCAGGAGGTGTTGGCTGTGACTCGGGCTGAGGGGCAGGGAGGGATTTAGGTTGAGTCCTAATTGGAGGAAGTTCCTCAGCTACATTGGGATCAAAGGTGGAGGTAGAGAAATAGGTAGGGGGAGCAGAAGCCCCCGAGGGGGTAGGAACCTGCAGATTGGGATCCTGTGAAACAGTCTTGATGAGGAGAACTTGATGAGAGGAACATGAGTCACATAGGGAGGGATTAGCACTGAGATCAAAAAAGGCTTGAACATAGGGAAGCTCAGACCTGTTGCTGCTACATTAGCAGAAATTATCTAAATCTCTTAAAATATTGAAGTCTAAGGTTCTGGTATCTGGCAAAACAGAATCATTATCTAATTTGTACTGGGGCCAGGCAGTGGTGCACAGGAACTTTAAGCGCTTTGACCTGATTGTATCTGAAAGTCTTAGTTGTTTTAAGGATTTAAGAAGACAAGCAAGAGGTGTGAGGCCCTCAGGCTTGGACTGAGCAGTCCCTATAGTGATAGATTATGTATAGAGCACAGAGGAGATAGAGAAGGAACTGAGCAAATAAGCAGGAGGAGACAATGAGGACCCTCTCTCCATGGGGAGCAGAGGCAGGGATGGCAGCCAAGAGTCCGGGCAGGAAAGCACAGGATATGAGGAAGAGAAGGGCAGGAGGGAGGAGGAGAAGAGGCATAGGTCATGCCAAAACAAGAAAGCATAGAACCAATCACCAAGGAAAGTGCCCTTTCCTGGGAAAGGCCTGAGAATGAGTTTTTTCCAATCCCTGGAGGCAGCGTCCTGCAATCAGATCACCAGGGAGGGAAAGGGTGAGTTCCTGTCCTGGACAGGAAGGGGTGCATGTTTCTATCCCTGGGAACAGCGTCCCATAACCAGAGAAAGGAAAGGACTTTCCGACACACCAGTGTGATTTTCGAGTAGAAGAGTCAAGCAGAAAGCCCTGCAACAAGAGCATGGCATGACCAGCCAGTAGAGGAGACAAAGGACAAGGAAAGGGATGGGAAAAGAAACACGTAGAGTAAGAAAGAAGGGGAATGGTAGAGACAAGAGAAAAGAGAAAGGGGGGGAGAGGGAGAGAGAGAGGGAGAGAGAGATTCTGAGATTCAGTGGGAGCTGAGGGAAGAGTAGCCTGAGGAGTGTGGGAGAGAGAGAGGGGGGGGCTGAATCACAAATCACAGAGCATGAGAAAGTGAAAGTGAAGATGAGATGCCAGGAGTGAGGAAAGGGAGGGAAACGGAGAGGGAGCCTGAGGCTTAATGAGAGGCTGCAAGAGAGAAAGGAGGAGAGTGAAGAAAAGGAGGAAAATGAGGAGAGTAGAGGCTTCCAGAGTCTGCCTTTCCAGTTACCTGGTTTTAGGACCAGCCTTTTCAGGTCAAGCCAAGCTTTTGTAGTGTCGGCTTCCTCCAGAGTCCCAGTGAAAGGGATCAGAAGAGAGAGACTCTGGACCATGGAGGAAAAGCTCAAAAGGTTTACACAGGACACCAATATGACCTCAAGACAAGAGGCCTGTACCCCCTGCATGGGTACTAGGTTGCTAAGGTCTCTGGGACCCCTGGTTGCAACTGGCAGTTGAAAAACCCTTTAGAAGGCTGGGATGGACCTGTGCTCCTTTGGGAGAGCTAGCTGTCAGACCAATAGACTCTAAGACAAAGGGTTTGAGATTAACGGAGAGGTACACCCACCCCTCAGTTGGGCTTGGACAGACACAATAACTGTGCCAGACACTCCACTGGTCATGGAGACCAGTGCTTCCCAGTAGCCTTGAGTCAGATCCAGGAGTGACCTCAAAAGCCAACTGAAAAGGAAATCAAAAGAAGAAGATGTAGAGGAACAGGAGAGAAGTGAAAGCAAGGCAGAGTACGCTCCAGAGTGGCAGGGAAAGAATCACAGCGTCCATAAGGAAAAAGGCAGTAAGAGAGGGGAGAGAGAGAGAGAGAGAGTTGGAATGTACCTCAAAGCCGAATCAGTGGAGTGCACAGGGGCAGGTAGTGTCATCCAGGTCCAGTCAGAGTTCCTTACGTGCGATTCCCAAATGATTGTGTCCCAGGTTCAGCACTATAGGATAGGTAAATTGAATCAATCAGGAGAAACCACCAGGACACAGACAAGAATTCCAGCAGGGTAGGGTTTATTGGCAGAGAAAGCTCATGGGACAGTCCCCAATTTGGGATGGAGGAGCTGTCAGTCTACAGGCTGGGGGCTGGGGGCTTTTATAGGGAGTTTGGGGGATGCAGAAGGTGGGAAAATATTTTTTAAACAAGTTAGGTGGGGGAGAGTGCCCAGGGCTTATCAGGAGAGAACAGCCTCTGTCAAACTGCCCCCTTCTGTCAGCCAGGATCTGGGTCATGGGATAAAGGACCTGATTTTCTTCTAAAATTATCAAAGGCAAAGCAGGCTATGCTGAAACAGCTCTTGCAGCAATTGGGTCTTGGGTCATAGGTGCAGGGAGTCTGTTTATCTTGTCTGCAGATGGTCAGGGTGCTCATTAACTCAGTTCCTGTATTTTCAGAGGGGTTGCAAAACCTTGAGGCCCTGTTGCACTGGGGAGGGGGTTGCTGTAGATCCAGACCCTAACACAGGGTCACCTGGATCTGAACCCTATCACCTGTAATCCCAACAAAGCACAGACCTGATTTAGGGCAGGGCACCTGCTCTGTATTCTGTATCATGGTGAATATGTGACTAAATTGTCTAAGCCCACACAAAGCACATTCCAATAGGGAGCCCAGTTGTAAACAGCAGAGTTTGAGTGACTATGAAATGTTCATATAGGTCAAACGATGGTTAACAAATGTGCTGCTCTGTTGAGGGGGTGCAGCTTCCCCTGCGGTGGGCAGAGAGTACATGGGAAATCTCTGTGTTTCATGGACAATTTTCTCAGGAACCCAAAACTACTTTTTAAAAAAATGAGAATGGCATGGTGGCACATGCTTTTAATCCTAGCACTTGGGAATCAGAGGCAGGTAGATCTCTGAATTCAAGGTCAGCCTGGTCTACATAATGAGCTCCATGTCCTGTCTCAAAAAAAAAAAGAAAGAAAGAAAAGGAAAAAAAAAAACTTTTCTTAGAAAAAAAAAAAGACGTCCCAGCACTCAGGAGGCAGAGGCAGGCAGATCTCTGTGAGTTCAAGGCTACCCTGGTCTACACAGGGAGTTCCAGGCCAGTTGGGGCTACATGGAGACCCCATGGAAAAAAGAGCAAATAACTATAAAACAAACAAACAAGTAAGAGTGGGGGGGTGCCCACCTTTGATCCTAGCACTCAGGAGGTAGAGGCAGGAGGATCTCTGGAAATTGAGGCCAGCCTGGTCTACATAGCAAATTCCAGGCCAGCTGGGGCTATAGGGAGACCTTGTCTCAGAAAGGCCAAAAAAAAAAAAAAAAAAAAAAGGAAAAAAAAAAAAAAAAAAAAAAAAGGAAAAGAAAAAGAAAAAGAAAAAAGAGAAAGCCAGCTTGGCTTGGAAGGAACATGACTTTGAAGTAGGCTAGTCCAAGACACAGGAATTTCAAGCTCTCTGAACCAGGGAAGGAGGTGTCTGAATTGTTAGGGATGATGGGAGGATGCTTCAGTGAAGCAGCAGAGGGGACAGGCCAAGCCCTTCCTGGCGCCCTGCCTCTTTACTTGTCCACCCCTGTTTTTTCTGCCTCCCTAGTCCCACAACTTAAGACATAGCATGTCCTGCTCTTCAGACACTGTATTTTTCTTTTCCTATCCCAGTCCTAAATTCCCAGGCAACCTTGTGGTACAGGCCTAAGTCTCAGCTGGCCATGGGAGTGGAAGTTGGTGCTAGGGCCTGGGACCCAGGGAAGCCTGTAGGGTGTGGTGTGTTGAGGGGAAGAAGGGAGGGCTGATGGCTTTCAGGTGGGTCTAGTTCTGTAAGGATGGGAGGTTAGCTGCTTGCAGAACTCTGTTGCACTTTGCAGGCTTGCTGCCTGCAAAGAAGCTCTCTCAATCTCTCTCTCTCTCTCTCTCTCTCTCTCTCTCTCTCTCTCTCTCTCTCAACCGGGACCCTCTGAGCGGGAGGACCCCAGGGTGTCAGCATCTTATCTGGCAAAGGGATAGACACAGTGCAGTTCATTCTTCTGCCTGCTCCATCTCCTCCTCTCGCTCCTTTACTTGCCCCACCCCCACCCCTCCTCCTGCGTGTTCTGGAAGGAAAGGAAGTGGCTTTGAGTCCGGAAAACTCACATCCCACCATGCACACGTCGCCAGAAAGTGGCGCTCACAGAGGGGTGAACGGGCCCTTAGGCACCTCCAGCCAGGTCTCTTTGAGAAGCACTCTTCACTTTGCGGGCTGCACTGGGGGCATCCTCGCTTTCCCTGTGTGTTTACAGTTGGTGATGATCGAAACCCAGGGTCACATCAGGGGGGCAGAGGACACCCCCTACCCCCACCCAGCCCCCCACTCCCCGCCTCCCACCCCCCAGGCCTGAAACTTTCCTCCACAAAGCGCAAAGCATTTGGCAGTTACAGGGCAGGAAGAATGCTGGCTGATCTGGTCACCAGATGCTTTGGCCCCACCCAGATGGGTGTAGCAGGCTTTTAATTCAGGCAGACCCTCTTTTTTTGTGGTCACCATGAGAAAGCTCCTTGTTTCCCTTCCAGCCGCATACCAACTGCCACCATCGTTCAGGAAGGCCTAGGAAATCATTTTGCACGGTTATGAACCCAAGCAGCCGCACAGAGAGATGGGGGAGGGGGTCAAGGTGGCACCCTGGAAGGCTAGACCACACACACACACACACACACACACACACACACACACACACCTAAGCCCAGCCATGGACATCCAGAACTGGTAGGCCTGCTCTGCTAGAAAACCACCTGGTCTGAGTGTGGAGCTGCCATGGGAGATGTTACCCAAGTAACAAGATACCCAAGTCAGGCAGGGCACATCATGCTTCTCTGGTGTCACTCAGAAAACTCATGTATTTTTATTGCACTCTGGCATGAGCTGAAGAGTATTGGGGAAGAAAAAAAAGGCTTTGCAGAGGGGGAGAAATGTATTTCATTTTCTGTGTATTATGTAATTAATGTAAAGAAAACTGAAGTCAGGCCGGCTGTGGTGGCCCTTGCCTTTAATCCCAGCACTCCAGAGACACAGGCAGGCAGATCTCTGTGAGTTCAAGGCCAGCCTGGTCTACATAGTGAGTTCCAGGACTGCTGGGGCTACAGGGAGACCCTGTCTCAAAAATACAACCAAAAAGAAACAAAGAAAAAAGAAAACTAAACACAGGAAATGTGTGAAATATAAAGTGCATATATAAACTTCTTTTTCTTCTTTCTTTTTTGATACAGAGTGTGGTGGTGTAGCTCAGGCTAGCCTGGATCTTTTGAGGCTTGAAATCTTGCCTCAGATTCCCAGGTGCTGGGATTATAGTGTACCACAACACCTGGCTAAAGTGTGTATCTAAAATTTTCTAATGAAATCTTTCTACTACCTCCCCACTGATAGGTAAAGTAGGCTATGGATGAACCCAGTTGATCCAGAGAAAGCACCAGGACATGGATAAAACTCCATTGGAATAGAGTTTATTAGCAAAGGAACACATGGGACAGATTCCCTTCCCGGCAGGGAAAATGTCTGTCCTGGGTCATGAGCTGTGGTCTTTTAAAAGGGGAGGCTTCTGGGAGGATGCAGAAGGCAGGAAGATATATATATTGTTTTTGAAAGTGGGAGAGCGGGACTATTAAAACCTGCCCTTGTCAGAGATCAAAGGGGAAGCCTACCATGTTGGCCAAACGGTGGAGAAAAGTCTGCTTCTCTTGACTTCAAAGACCAGGGTGCTTATCAGCTCGGTTCCCTCCATGAGGCCCTGTTGGTGAGGGGGTGGGGCTATCTGAACCTTAACACCCACCCCTTAAAAATATTTATTTATTTATTTATTTATTATTTCTGAGACAGAGTCTCACTGTGTAGTCCTGGTTGGTCTGGAACTTACTTTATAGACCAGGCTGGGCTCGAACTCACTGCCTGCTTCTGTCTTCCAAGTGTTGGAATTGAAGGCAAATGCCACTATGCCCAGCCTTAGTTTATAATTTTTTTGTTTTGGTTTGGTTTTTTGTTTTGTTTTGTTTTTTTGAGTCAGGGTCTCCTTGTAGCCACAGCTGGCCTGGAACTCAATATAGTCCAGGCTGGCCTCAAACTCACAGAGATCCACCTGCCTCTGCCTCCCAAGTGCTGGAATTAAAGGCATGCAGCACCACACCCAGCCTAGTTTATTATTTTTAATTATGTGTATGTGTCTGTCTTGTCTGTCTGAGGGTATATGCATATGAGTTGGGGTGCCTATGGAGGCCAGAAGAGGGCATCAGATTCCCTGGAGCTGGAGTTGAGAATGGCCTAATGTAGATGGTAGGATTTGAACTCCAGTCCTCCGCAAGAGCGACAAGTGCTCTTAACCACTGAGCCATCTCGCTTTTTAAACCATTTGTTATTTAAAAAAAAATTTAAAACATACACTAAAGTAGATGAATAGATAATGGCTCCTGAGCTTCAACAATTACCAATGTAGGGCTAAATGTTTCCTCTCTACTCCCACCCACTCCTCTTAATAGATATTTTCCCTTCAGGTGTTGGAAATGGAACACCGAGCCTCATCTGGACTCCATCACCAAGCCATACCTCCAGCCCTATCTTTTCCACTTTTTAAATGAAAAACTCAGCTTGAACTTATATTTTAGTCAGCCTCTGCTGTGCAACAAG
Source organism: Nannospalax galili (assembly GCF_000622305.1). Classification (NCBI taxonomy): domain Eukaryota; kingdom Metazoa; phylum Chordata; class Mammalia; order Rodentia; family Spalacidae; genus Nannospalax; species Nannospalax galili. The sequence goes on along the minus strand of NW_008330152.1, from coordinate 2,802,298 downwards.
CCAACTCCATAAAACAGACCCTCAAACAACAATCAGCTATTTCTCACTATTAGGGTGGGTGCCTCTGCCAGTTTTTCTTTCCTTTTAGCTTTGTTGTTGCTATTGTTTGCTGAACTGGGGATCAAATCCAGGCCTTGTGTATGCTGGGCAAGCACGCTATCGCCAAGCAACATCCACACCCTCAAACCCAATATTTTGCAGGGCTTTTGTATGTGTGTATGTATGTCCATGTAGGGAATGCATGTGTGTGCTCATGTGTGTAGGGCACACGTGTTCGTGTATGTAGATGCCTTGTATTCACATGTTGGTGCATGTGTGCGTGTGTGCATGTGTGTCCATGTGTGTTGTGTGGTCCATGTGGGGTGCATGTGTGTACATGTGGGTGAGGGCTGGAGGATGACTTTGGGTGTCTTCCTCATTCTTGATCCACCTTATCTTTTGAGACAGGGTCTCTCACTGAACCTGGAGCTCACCAATTAGGCTAGATGGGCTGGCCAGTAAGCCCCATGGATCCTCCCACGCCCACTTTCCCAGCTCTGGGATTACAGGCACATACCACCATACCTGGCTTTTTATGTGGATCCTAGGCATCAAACTCAGGTCCTCATGCTTTTGAGACAAACACTTTACTAATCTGGGCTATCTTTTTAGCCCAAGTTTTGTTCCCAGTCCCTGACCTTGAATGTTTGGTCCTTGGGTCTCCATCTCCCAAGTGTTGGGATTCCAAGTGTGTGCCACCACACCTGGTTTATGTAGTACTGGGGCTAGAATCTAGGGCTTTGTGCATGTTAGGCCGAGCACTCAACCAACTGAGTCATAGCCTCAGCCCAGCTTTGACTGTGCCTGCTGGGAGGTGCAGAAGAGCCTCAGGCTACCAGAGAGGACCCAGGACCCCCCTCTAGGGATAGCCACACCCTCAGTTTCCTTACAAAGCAACCAACCAGCCTTTTCTAAGAGAAGCCCAGCCCAAGCCTCAAGCTTCCTGCCTATGGCACTCCCTTCTACTGGTCAAAGCAAATCAAGAAGTCAGCCCAGCCTGGGGAGGAGAATACAGACAGACCTTGGTTCTGCTTGGGAGGGTATAGAAAAACAGGATGGGAGGAGCTTGTAGCTTTTAAACAATCCACTGTGGCTTGCTCCCCTCAACATTTTTTTTCCTGAGACAGGCTCTCCCTGTAGCCCCAGGTAAGCTATGTAGAACAAGCCGGCTTCATTATCAGAGAAATCTGCCTGCCTCTGCTTCCCAAGCGCTGGGATTAAAGGCGTGCACCACCATGCCTGGCCAACATTACTTTTTTAAAATGAACTTTAGTTTTTAAAGCAGCTTCAACTTTACAGCAGTACTTAACAAAAGATACACAGAGTTCCCAGGTATCTGTCTGGTTGCTTCCCTCATAAGCGCATGGCCTCCCCTATTCTCAGCAGCCCCCTGCAGAGGAGTGCTTTGTCACCATTCCCAGCCTCCAGCAATGTGTCAGCCCCAGAACCCCCAGTTCACATACAGGCTCACTAGCAGTGGTGTACATTCTGGAGTTGGATAAGCTTATCTTACACGTATCTACCATTATGGAGTCATCCAGAATAGCTTTATGGGAAGGCAGGAGATGACGCACTGGTACAGTGCTTGCCTAGCATGGGCAAGTCCGTGAGTTCAATCCCTAGCACTGCAAAAAAATAAGGTTCAGAATGCATAATAGCTTCATGGTACATTCTGTCATGTGGAAGCCTGGAGACAGCCTCAGGTGGTGTTCCTCAATGCTCTCCACTTTTTAGAAAATTATTTTATTCGTTATTTTTATTTTATGAGTGTTTTCCCTGCATGCATGTAAGTGCACCCATGTCATGCAATGCCTGCAGAGGCCAGAGAATGGAGTTACAGTTAACCACCATGTGGCGTTAGGGTCCTTGACTCGGTGGGTCTCTTCTGGAGAACAAATGCATGAGTATGGAGATGCAAAAATCAAGCAGAGTTTTATTAAACCAGCTAGCTGGGGCTGACCATCCTTCCAAGACACGCAGGTCTGGTTAGAGCGATCGACCCTGAGGCAATTTTAGGTAAAGATTATATATGCTCCCACAACCGTTACACAAAAGCCCACGTTTATATAGCCAACAGTTTCAAAGCAAGCATTTCACAAACCAATAACAAAAAAAAATGTTACAACTCCCTTCAGTTGTCTCAGTTGGGGAGGGACGGGTGGTATTGTGCCTGGCACGACTCTTTACTGTTATCTTATGTAAGCAGACCTGTCTACGTGACATGACACAGATCATGTCTCCTGATTTACAGTTTTTGGAAGGAAAGGAGGCATTATATCACATACCTATCGACAGGAAATAAACATCAGAATTCAGACCAAGCTTCACAGAAACTGTTTTCTTCTAGATTGCACACATCTGGTTCCAGGAGGTAGACCTAGTTTTTCTTGAGTCAAATCATTCTTGTTATGGGTAAAAGAAAGTGTCAAAACTAACATTTGCACAACACAGAGAAACATAAAATAAACCTTTACTAGACATCCTTAAACTGATTGACTGAGTTATGCCCTCAAGATTGTCTGTACATTATCCCTGTTCCATCATTGATAAATCATAACAAACCTATACAGACCCTTATTACTTACTTAGGCTTTCTCATTTTTTTTTCTTCCTGAGACAGGGTCTCACTATGTAGACTAGACTGGCCTCAACTCAGAGATTCATCTACTTGTCTCCCTGGTGCTGGGATCAAAAGGGTGTGCCATCACACCTGGCCTATTATGTACCTTTAAATGTCTAAGAATAGATGTCTGCAATAAGAACTTAAGTTGCCCTAGTATTGTACAGTACCACTGAGTAAGCTGCACACACCTAACAAAGACTACAATCAGAAAGTGCCTTCTAAATAGCAACACTCTGACTTAGAAACTTTTCCATCTCTATCAGGCAGGACTCAGGCTTATGCAACTGTACTGCTTTGAGTGGATACTAACAATTTTACTCCATAAGTGGTTTTCTACAAATTTTAACACAAAGGGTGTCCACCATGTTTGTTCACTAACTCTACTTTTGTCATACACTGGCAACTTTTTTTAATGTCTAGTAACACTAGATGTTGCATATTTGGACTTTTTGTCCTTTATATACACTGTACATTGTAAAATTAAACACAGCTATAGGGGACAATGGTCAATTTTGCATTACCAAAACCTTGAGTTAGTATTACACCCTTCATAATTTTTTTTTTCCTTCCTTCCTTCCCAAACCAGCAAACATGTGTTGCTTGGAAGTGGTTTTATCATTTCATTTTTAAAAGACAGTATTTTACTATTAATATTACCAAAAGACTATCTACAGTGTATTATTCACTATATCTACTTTTAACGTACTTTGTGCACTTCTAAACATCTAGAAAGACTAGATAGTTCCAAAAAGAGTATTCAGCATTGTTAAACACATACATACATACATAGGTGTATATACACATACTGTAATGAATATGACGCATACACAACCCAATAGTTATTACACAAAAGTCTTCTCCACGTGACCAGGCTGGCACTGGACCTCCTCTTCTTTTTTTGACTCTATCTTCTAACTTATTGAACACAGACGTGTATCGCTCCTGGGATCTTTCTAAAGGAGGCCTAACAACTCCATTTTAAAGTCATTTCTAGGAGACATGTCTATGACCTTTCTGTGAAGCAAAACCGGGCACACACTTGTCATTTTTTTTTTAATCTATATTCTATTCATATGCAATCATATTATATATACAGGCCTTCGACCTTGGGGAGCGTTTCTAGCTGGCCAAACCGGCTAAGTCGCATCCAGCTTCTCCCAGGTGGAGGGAGGACACCGGGCCGGCTGGTCCCTCCCGCCGCCACGTGGGGCTCTGCCATGCTGGGCTCCGCTCACCTTCCAGAACCGTTAAGGCCTTTGTTCCACGGTCCTGACAAAGCGCTGGCTGAGGCTCGTTCCCAGGGCCACCTCTGCCCAGCGAAGGCCGCGCATGGCTGCAGACCTGCCTTCTCCGGGTCCGGAGGCCCCTTCGGGTGGATCACCAGGTCGTGTCCACCGTCAGGTCGTGTCCACTGTCATTCTGGGTCGCCACATCCTCGCAGGCCCGGCCAGGGGAACAGGAAGCGGGGTGGGGGAGTGTCGAGGCTGAACTAGGCGGCGGCTGCCATTGGTGTGTCATCGTTGGCTGGGACTGGCTGCTGTGGTGTCACAGCCTGCCTGGTCCCGGTGGCTGCAGCTGACCCCGAGCGTCCTCAGGGCAGAGTCCCCCACTGTTCCTGGGCCCCCCTGGCTCACCCCGGCTCAGGCCAGAGGCCATGGGGGGCCCAGGGTAGTTAACAGCACCCTGTTTCCCCTAAGCTGAGATAAGACCCCTCTTACTGCCATTAAGTTCCTTGGCAACTGTTAGATGACAGCTTTGGGAGACTGAGCTCTCTAAGAGGTCTAGGTCCTTGGGGCAGCTTCTCTAGGACTGAGGTCCTGGGCTGGGGTGTTCTGGGCTCCCCTCTTCTTCCACTGGGATAGGGCCTGTGAGGGGAGTGTCTGGCTGAGTCTGAAAAGCAACATGTCACTTTTGCAGCTTCCAGCACCTGCAGGTGTCTGGGTTGAGATCTAAGCCCCGCCCTTGGCAACGGAGGAAGCTGCGGCGTCTACAGCAGCAGTGGCAGGTCCGGGGGTCAGGGCGCGGCGCTGGGTGCAGCATGGGCAGAGGATCCTGGGGCTGGAGTGGGATGGATGATGTCAGCTGGGGAGGGTGCTCCGGGGGCGGAATTCCAGCCTAGAACAGAGCAGGGCTGGGGACGGTGGTGGGGTATGGCAGCCCTGTTTGGCTTTACAGCACTTTCTTCCAAGAACATCTCCCCCAGCTGACTGCTAGGGTACTGGATCATGAGGATCTGCATTCGGACTTGGTGCTGCCCAGTGGGAACACATTACAGGCCGTCGTCAGGGCAGCAGCCACCACAGCATTGCACGGTCACACAGCTGGGCACCAGTTGTTTGGTCACACTGTCCATGAGCTCCATGCTCAGAGGCACCACCACCTCCCTGGGCTGGCAGGTAGCACGGGTATAGACATCCATCCAAGGCACCACTTTCTTCTGGTGATCAGGGGCATCAAGCCGGGAGACAGGGGCCTGGGCGCCAGCCAGCTGCAGCAGTGCGGCGAGCAGCAGGGGGCGTAGGGGGCTCATGGTGCCCGCCGGGCCGCGGTCTGGGGGCTCCCACATCGCCCTAGCCTGGCGGTGCGGGGTGCGGCAGCAGCCAGAGCCCCATGGCAGGGGCCGGGGCGCGGGGCCGGGCGGGGGGATGGGGACGGCTCCTCCAGGGTCCCCTCCCGAGCCCTGGGTGCAGGCAGCACAGCTTAGCACCACGGCAGCGGCCATAGGAGCGAGCAGGCGGGCGGCTGGTGGTGGCGGTGGTGGTGGCGGCGGTGCTGTCGGGGCAGAGGCGCCCCTCCTGCGGGCAGCGGGTCTGGGGGTGGCGGGTCCCGGCCGGGCAGCTGGGCCATGGCGCGGCTGCCCCAGAGCCCGTGGCAGCCCTGGCCGTGGGTTTTTCAGTGGCCGGAGAGGGGGATGGAGAGGGGTGGGAGATACAGATAAAGGGTCTTGTCTACTTAGACCGAGAATAAAAGGAAGGAAAAAGGAGGAAAGGAAGGTTTAAAATAGAGGGCGTAGAGAAAAATACAAAACCAGACCCCCCCCCAGTAAGACAATTAGCACAACCATCAAGCACACACACCACATTGAATCACATTCGTGCCGACCAGTCCTTCTTTCGCTCAGACGCGCGCTGCACTCACCACTCTCACTTTTAGGATCCCCAAGACTTCTCTTGAGTCTCCCAAATGGCGTCCACTTGCACTGCCTCAGAGTAACGAGCTCGATTTTTTTTTTTCCTCCTCAGGCACCAGATTTGATGGTAGGCTTCCTTCCTAGAACCGAGACACTCGGACCCTAGGGCCAGGGCTGGTTACCTGGACTTTTACCTAGGTGCCAGGACTCGAACCCGGACTTCCTCACTCGGGATTACTAACCCAAGACCAGACACGAGATGGCGACTCTTGCTTTATTCTGGATTTTACAGACACGAGGGAGCGACCCTCGAATTACACTGCCCTGTCCAGAGAAAAGAAACTCTGCCTCCGTTCGTCCTTTGTTCCCCCAGAAGACCCCCCTGAATCCGGGACAAGCCTCCAAAATGTTAGGGTCCTTGACTCGGTGGGTCTCTTCTGGAGAACAAATGCACGAGTATGGAGATGCAAAAATCAAGCAGAGTTTTATTAAACCAGCTAGCTGGGGCCGACTGTCCTTCCAAGACACGCAGGTCTGGTTAGAGCGATCGACCCTGAGGCAATTTTAGGTAAAGATTATATAGGCTCCCACAACCGTTACACAAAAGCCCGCGTTTATACAGCCAATAGTTTCAAAGCAAGCATTTCACAAACCAATAACAAAAAATGTTACAACTCCCTTCAGGTGTCTCAACTGTGGAGGGATGGGTGGTATTGTGCCTGGCACAACTCTTTCCTGTTATCTTGTGTAAGCAGACATGTCTACGCGACATGACACAGATCAGGTCAGGCTCTGGGGGGAGGGCTGTAGCACTTGCCCCTATCTCCGGATGCCTGTGTCTCCAGTTGAGTTAATTGGTTACAAGCAGTAAATTTAAACAAGTAAATTCAGGCAGTAGATTCAGACAAGCAGTATATTCAAACAAGCAGTAAATTCTTCTTTCCCTAACAGTTGGTGCTAGGAACCAAACCCAGGTCTTCTGCAAGAGAGCAGTCAGTGCCCTTAACCAAGGAACCAGCTCTCTAGTTCCTCCTCCCCCTTTTTTTCCTAAGACAGGGTCTCATTATGTTACCTTGGTTGACCTGGAACTCTATGTAGACCAGGCTGGTCTCGAATTCACAGAGATCTACCTGCCTCTGCCTCCCAAGTGCTGGGATTAAAGGAGTGTGCCACCTATACCCAGCTTGTTTTTGTTTTTAAGAAAAGGTCTCTCACTGGCCTGGAACTCTAAGTAGGCCTGGCTGGCTGGGCTTTGAGTCCCAGGGCTATGCCTCTCCAGTACTGGGATTACAAATACTTGCCAGGATACCCAGCTTTTTTAAAAATGTGGGTTCTGGACTTCAAAGTCAAGTCTGTAAGCTTGCAAGGCAAGCACTTTATGTTGCCTTATGTAGCCCAAGCTAGCCTCAAATTTCCCTTGGCAAACTTCTTACCTCTGTTTCCCAAGTTCAAGGATTATAGGCCTGCACCAACATGCCTGATTATTGCTGCTTTTTTGGGAGGAAGGGTGTGTTTCCTTAATAGCTGGACCTCCAGGCTGTACCATATAGCCCACGCCAACATAATATTGACATGAAGTTTTGTTTTCAAGGATCACACAATGTTTCTCTCTCTCTCTCTCTCTCTCTCTCTCTCTCTCTCTCTCTCTCTCGTGTTTCTCTCTCTCTCTCTCTCTCTCTCTCTCTCTCTCTCGTGTTTTTGAGACAGGGTCTTTCTGTAGCCCCGGCTGGTTTAGAACTCACTATGTAGACCCGACTGGCCTCAAACTCACAGAGATCCACCTGCCTCTGCCTCCCAAGGGCTGGGATTAAAGAGGTGCACTATCATGTCCAACTTTCACACAATGTTCTTGATCTAGACTTTTTTAAAAAATTTTTTGAGACAGGGTCCCACTGTGTAGCTCCAACTGGCCTGGAACTCACTATGTAGACCAGGTTGGACTCTATCACACAGTGATCTGCATGCCTCTGCCTCCCATGTGCTGGAATTAAAGACATGTGCCATGTAGACCTTTAAAATTCTTTTTTTTAAATTTATGTGTATGAGTGTTTTGCCTGCATGTATAGAAGTACACTATGTGCAAGCAATGTCTGAGGAGGCCAGAAGAAAGCCTCAGATCCCCTGGAACTGGAGTTATGGACAGTTGCTAGCTGCCATGTGGGTGCTGGGAACCAAACTCAGGTCCTTTGTAAGAGTAGCCAGTGCTCTTAACTGCTGAACCATCTCTCTAGCTCCTTTTTTTTTTAATTTTACAAAAACTTTATTGAGAATTTCATACATGCATATAAGGTGTTTTGATCAAATCCATGCCTACTCCCTCCCCCCCAACATTCCCCTCTCTGAAGAGGTAACCCTAAAATCTTTTAAGGATTAGATACAATCTCCCAAATACTTTTGACATTTTTGGCCTTGGAACAGAGTATTTTGGCCTTGGAACAGGCCCAAGGACATTTTGACTTTTAGCCAAGAAACTGGCTATATTTCTTTGGGGTCTTTTTACCCTAAATGCCTAGCCAGTTCCCACCTCCTATTTTTATCACACCATCCTCTGAAGGGGTTAACCAAATTGCCAATAGGGAATAGGACTGCAGACCGCTCTGGCTGCTTCCATGCTGAACAGGGACACAGGGTGAGGCAACTGGAGTACCCCTTCAGTGGATCTATCTAAAAGACTCCCAAATTGCATAACTCTTATCTCCAAGGGGAGAAGAAAGTCCTTGAATCATGAATGGAAGAAGTGAAGAAGTAAAGGCAAGAGTAATTAGCATTACAAGTTCTAGACAGGGAACTAGAAAAAAGTCAGAACAGGGCAATTTTCAAATGTTCATATGAGAGTCCATTGGAGTTTCTTGAAAAGGGCTTCCAAAAGCATCCCTCTATTGGGTTCTTCCTCATTTTTTTTCGTCTTCCAAGGCTGGGATAGTTGGCTGGGAAGAGTGGCTGGATACTCAGGTGAGGTTCCAGTGACCCTGCTTGGCACTTCTTTAATGAATGAGCACAACCATCAACAAGCCCAATTGTGACTATGTTTATCGATCAGGCTCAGCCGAAGTCATGATGATAGTAGTTATTTCATGCAGAAGGGACTGCTGTATAGCATCATCTTATTAAAAGGACCACCACGTGGAGGCAGGATCCGGGGGCTGTCAGGCCGACCCCTGGGTTCTCAGGCCCTCTGGTAGTTGGAGGCCAGAAGGAGGTCAGACACTGCACTCTCTGGCGGTCTGAGTTCTGAGCAGCTACCCGGATGGAGGAGGTCCGAACCCACCTTCTCCCTCTCTAACTCCTTGATCTGAAGTTTTTCATGAAGAACATTTTAAATGTTTGATAGTCACCATCAAGAAAAAACTTTCTCAATCACAGTAAATGTTTCACACTTTACCATTCACCTAAAACTTGGCAATAGTTGTAATTATATTTAAACAATTTAGCCATTCTTTTTGTGGGCAAATGCAGTGTGGGTTTCTTTTCTTTCTTTACATTGTGGTGGTTTTTAAATTTTTTTAAAAATTTGTATTTATTGGTGCTAGAGAGATGATTCAACAGTTAAGAGCACGTGTTGCTTTTCCAGAGGACCGGGGTCCAGTTCCCAACACCCATATCAGGCAGCTCCCAAACACCAACTCTAGCTCCTGGGGATCCCACTCCAGGCCTCCCAGAGTACACACACACACACACACACACACACACACACACACACACACACACACAAACACGGCACACATTCATACAGAGACACACATACACATAAATAAATCTTAAAATATTTGTGTGTGTGTGTGTGTGTGTGTTCATGTTGGGGGGTTATGTGCGCCACATGGCACATATGTGGAGGTCAGAGGACAACACTGTGGAGTCAATTTCAGACAATGAACTCAGGTCACCAGGCTTGTGCATCAAGCACTTAACCCACTGAGTCATCTCACTGGCCCTGCAGTGGTTTCTTGGAGACAGTCTTACTTGGTAGCCCAGGCTAGTCTAGAACTTACTATGCAGCCCAGGCTGGCCTCAAACATGTAGCAGTCCTCTTACCTCATCTCCTAAATGCTGGGGTTAGGGACCTGAGCCATCATACCCGACTTTTTTTTGTTCTTCGAGGTATTTTCTCTATGTAGCCCCATCTTCAAACTCACAACTGTCCTGCCTCTGCCTCCTGAGTGCTGGCATGAAAAATGTGCACCAGCCCGGCTGGCTTGGAATATTGAAATTGTTTGAGTTAATGTAAATAGATTCTGAATCAAACTTCTTTTCCTACCAGGCATTTCAAAATAAAGATGAAGGTCTGATTCACAGAAAGCATGTGTGCTCTGAGAACAGCCACCCCGAAGTTAGCTTGGACACCATGAAATCCCACAGCAGCCAGATGGATAGACCTGACACTGAGGAGATGTTGTTTCCCCAAGCTGTGGAGGCCCTGTCTAACAGGCCACCTCACCCCCTCACTCTATGGCCTCCCCTGGCTCCCCTGGGTCTTTGGACACCAGGAAGAACCTGCTTCCCCTTGCAATTGTGTGGACCCTCATCCACACAATGATGGGAAGGGATGCAGAAGGCTTGCCTATAGTTGTCACTATGGTCATTACCGATGGGGGACACACAGCCAGACTCTGCCTCATGGGGTGACTGCTGAAGTAGCTGGAAGTGACTCTTCCAGGGACCCTGTGCTGGCACACTGAAGACTGAGGAGGGATCACCATCTCTGCTCCATTGGAATTACTGGTGAGTCACAGTATGGCTGTTTTTCTTTTTTATATATTTGAAGTATATACTTTATGTGATTTTTAATAAAAAGGAATGGTAATGATATCAAAAAAGATCTTCCCATGCAATAGTGTGATGTGATGGTAGCAGTCTTATACTTCAAACTCAAAAAAGAAATGGCTGCCTTCCTACAGCTCTAAATAAAAATGAAACTTAGGGCTCATGAGATGGCTCGGTGGTTAAAAGCACTGGTGGCTCTTGCAGAAGACCTAGGTTTGAATGTCAGTACCCACAATGGTGGATAACAACCATCAGTAACTCCAGTTCAGGGGATCTGACTCCCTCTTCTGTCCTGTATGGGAACTGCATGACATGGGTGCACTTACATACACGCAGGCAATATACTCATACACATAAAATAAAAATAATAAATAAAATATTTTAAAATGAAGTTTAGGTAACCATTGCTGCTTTGAATTCATACTTGTGATGGCTGTGTCATGTCTAGAAAATGACATTTCACAGCTCTGACTCTTGCATTCTTTTCATTTCTTCTTCCACAATGTTCCCTGAGACCTGGTGGGGTGTTATTACATATGTACCATTTGGGGCTGAGCCATCTGTCTCTTATTCTCAGCACTTTGACCAGTTATGCCTCTCCCCCACTGACTGCTGGCCACTGAAAAAAGAAGCTTCTCTGATTAAGGTTGAAAACAGTCCAGATGTGTTGGTCCCAGCATAGATGGGAGAGATGACTTCCAAGCCCCACCCCATACTGAGGATCTATTGGCAGGGGATAGTTACTGGAAGAGAGACAGAACCATTTTTTTTTTCCAGTTTGCTGTTTTCTGAGTTAGGGTCTCACTATGTAGCCCTGGCTTGCCAGGAGCTCACTATATAGACCAACAATCTGCCTGTCTCTGCCTGTGCTCCAGCTCCTGCCTCCAGGTTCCTGCCCTGAGTTCCTACCTTGAGCTCCCAGATGAACTGTGACCCAGGATATGTAAGCTAAATAAACCCTTTCCTCCTCAAGTTGGTAATGGTCAGAGTATTTTGTCACAGCAATGAAGAACAAACTAAGACAAGCAGTAAGTACTTTTAACTGCTGAGCCAACTCTTCAAGCTTCACTTTAGTTCGTTCGGTTTTTTTCGTTGTTGTTTCGTTTTGTTTTGTTGTGAGGTTGTCCAGAGAAGATCACTCAGACAGAGAAAATTGCCAAAAGAATACACACACACACACACACACACACACACACACACACACACACACAAGGCATTTGGGTCCCAAGAGCAGTCCCAAGCTGTCTTTAAGGTAAGCTTTTATACAGAAAAACCATATCAAGGGGTGAAAAGTTTAAGTTCCCATGCTTAGGGGGTGGAAAGCCCCCCTAACAATTTCTAGCCTGTAAGAGATCAATTTCTATTCTGCAAGAGCAAGCCAAGCGAAATGTACAGAAGCCATAAATCTGCTGTTAGCAGGAGCAACCAGGTACATGCTGACCTGTTCACAAGCCCATACCTTGGTGCAGCTGGGTCAAACTTTTTCCATTTCCATATTTGAGTTAACTGCCTCTAGCTTTGCTACTGGGTTTAGCTGGGGCTTGTTTGTAACATGACATAGCTATGGCTACGATCAGTCCCGAGGTGCCCCATCACATTCCCCACTGGTTCTATGGGCATAAGTCAAATCATAGACTCATATTGAGGCAGGGGACTACATTATTCCCTCAGAATCATGAGTTTTGCTGAATTTAACCCTTTGTCATTTCCCTTGGGGAGAAAAAGGAACCAAAGCATAGTTATAGTAGTCAGGGAGTTTGTGTCAGTCTTATCTTTAGGGTGTCAGAGGTCTGAGAGACAGTCTATTTTTTGTCTTCTTTTTCAGTCTTCTTTAACTGAGTGTGGTGGATCCAAGAGGAGACTCCAGCCACTTTCACCACCATTGGTGTGGTGAAGATTACAGGATATGGGCCCTTCCAGGTTGGCTCCAAGGTTCAGGCTAGGATCCTCTTGACCCATATCAAGTCACTGGGCTGGAACTTGGGGTTAGATTCTGAGGCAGGCAGGGGATCAGCTCCTCAGACTGTCTGGTAGACAGCCCTCTGGGTCTGTTTCAGAACCTGTAATGACTTGAGAAGGGAGTGATTATTTATTTAGTCTTAGCTTTTATGTTTCCCAAATATAATTTTATTTATTTTTGTCTTTTTGAGACAGGGTCTCCCTGTAGCTCCAGCTGGCCTGGAACTTGCTATGTAGACCAGGCTGGCCTTGAACTCACAGAGATCCACCTGCCTCTGCCTCCTGAGTACTAGGATTAAAGGCACCAAATATAATTTGATAAGGGGTGAATCCTTTCCGATATGGAGTACACCTAGCCCTGAGTAGGGCAAAAGAGAGGAGGTTGGCCTAACTTTTGCCTGTTTCTGTAACCAATTTGCTCAGGATCTCCTTTAAGGTCCTGTTTATTCTTTCTACCTGTCTTGAACTCTGTGGCCTATAGGCACAGTGTAATTTCCAATTAATATTTAATGCCTTTGCCAAATTTTGGGAAATTTTAGCCACGAAGGCCAGGCCATTGTCGGACCCCAAGGTGAGGGGCAAACCAAACCTAGGAACTAAATCCTTGGAGCAGCTTCTTTGTCATTATAAAAGCTGTCTCAGTCGGGGTAGGATAGGCTTCCACCAATCCAGAAAATGTGTCCATGAGAACCAAAAGATACTTGTACCCGAAGACAAGTTGGTTTAATTTCTGTAGAGTCCAGTTCCCAACATTCCCCAACTGTGTTACTGCGAGTGCAGATTCATTCCAAGGCTTTCTTCCTTCCTTTAGGATTTACTTGGGCACAGGTGGAACATCTGGATACAATATCTCTTGTGACATAGTCTAGCTGAGGGATGTAATACCTGGGCTGAAGTTCAACAGGTTTTGTAACCCCTTGGTGTGTCACTGGTGTTGGGTCACCAGTTGCCTTTGCAGAGCCACCGGGAGGATGGGTCTTCCATCTGGCAACATCTACCATTCCTCTTTTTCTTGTTTTGCACCCTCCTGCTGTGCCCATGTGTCTTCTTCTGGCTGATAGGTGGGTTTGTGGAGCAAACTTGGTTCTGGCATCATAACCAAAAATTGGAGGGGCCCCACTGGTTCTAAGGCCACCTCCTGGGCAGCTAAGTTGGCTTCCCTGTTATGCTGTGCCTTGGTAGAATCCCCCTTCTGATGTTCTTTGCAGTGCACAATGGCCATCCTTTTGGGTAGCCATATGGTTTCTAGCAGGGCCAAGAACTCCCCTTTGTCTTTTATCTCCTTCCCAGCAGAAGTGATGAGTCCTCTTTCTCAGTACAGTACCCCATGTACATGAGTGGTAGCAAACACGTACTGACTGTATGTATACGCAGTAATGGCCTTATCCCTTCCCCATTGGAATGCCTATGAATTGGGCTCATTGGGCAGAAGTTTCTTGGCTGAGGGACTGGGCCCACATAGTCTGGCCTTTTTTGTCAACTGCAGCCCCAGCATACCTGAGGCCTTTTGAGATGAAGCTGCTTCCATCCGTATATAGTACCTCATCTGCCCCTGAAAGGGGGACGTCAGTCAAGTCCAGCCTGGTAAATTGAATCAGGTCTGTCACTTAAACACAGTCATGTAGAGGCCACTCTGGATCAGCATTGGGCAATAGGCCTCCTGGGTTGAGAGCCAAAGTCCTGTAAACCCTTATGCGAGGTTGATCTAGAAGGAGCACCTGGTAATGAGTCACCCGGGCATTTGACATCCATCTTTCTGAAGTTCCTCTCAGGAGGGCCTCAACTGAATGAGGAGTGGTCAAAAGAAGTTCTTGACCCAAGGTCAACTTATCAGCTTCCTTCACTAGAAGGGCCGTGGCAGCTACTGCCCGTATTCAGGTTGGCCATCCAGCTGATATAAGATCTAGTCTTTTAGATAGGTAGACCACAGGCTGTATCCATGGCCCCAAGGTCTGAGTTAGAACTCCCTTGGCAATGCCCCGAGCCTCATCCATGAACGAGTGGAATAGCTTGGTAACATCTGGGAGAGCCAGGGCCAGTGCAGATACAAGGGCCCTCTTTAGGGCTTCAGTCTTCTTGTTCGGTCTCAGTCCATTCTAGGGGTTGGTTCCCTCTAAGGCTTTTATTTTCTGGGGTAAGGATCTGCAGAATCATGGAGATATGACCCTGAGACACAGTGCACTTTCTACCTTCCAGGTTGTACCCCAGACAGGTGACACCAGGCATGCAGAGCTGAGACTTCTTTGCTGATACCCAATACCCCAAGATCTGGAGGGTCTCCAAGAGTGCCTTGATAACCTTTCTGCATTTCTCTTTTGTGTCAGAGGTGACTAGGAGTAGGGTACTTTCTGGATGTTTGTGACAGAACTCCAGGAGGTCTGCACTCAAAGCTTCATCAAACAGAGTTGGAGAATTTTTAAACCCTTGGAGTATGCTTAGTCTAAGTCAATTGGCCCATGTATGCTCCCTCTTGGGTCAGCCTACTCAAACTCAAAGAGGGGCTGGCTGATAGGTGCCAGGGGTAGGGAGAAAAAGGCATCTTTCAAGTACAGGACTGTATAGATCTGTTTTTCTGGAGGTAAGAGGCTCAGGAGAGTATAGGGGTTCAGAACTGTAGGGTTGATGGTCTCAACCTGCTTATTAACCTCCCTGAGATCCTGCACAGACCAGTTGTCTTGAGTCCAAGGCTTCAGAACTGGGAGCAATGGGGTGTTCCAAGGGAAATGACAAGGAACGAGAATCCCTGCTTCTCTTAGCCTGTTTATGTATTTGACTGTTCCTTGCTTTACTGCCAGTACCAGCCGGCCAAGGCAAACAGCACCTGAAAGGGGGAGTGAGGAGGAAAGAAAAACAAGAGACAGAGAAAGATCTTTGGGAGGACTGTCAGCAGAGACTGCAGCCCCAGTTTATTTTAGCTCAGCCTTCTTACACAGCAGAACATCAGATAGCCACCGTTTGCCTAGCTGAATTAGCTTCAACAGCTCTTTTTCCCACCTTTATCTGAGGGTCAAGGAACGGTCAAATACTTATTGTGAATTCCACCATTTAACCATCTTCCCTAAAATATCAACACATTGCTCCTGACTTGGCAGAACAATTCGGTACTTGTGTGCAAAACACACAAACTCTTGAGTCAAGGTGAAAGATCGTAAAGTAAACAAGCAAGCCTGCCACAGCTTAATGTACATAATGACTGTGCTTATACTAATAGCTCCCAACACTTTACCTTCCAGCTCATGGGATATTGTCTGACTCTCACAGGAGTTTCTGTGCTTAGCAACTGGTTGATAAATTGGTGGTCAGTAGACGGCCAGATCTGGGAGGTTGCTCTCAGCCCACACCTAAGCGAACAGTTGTTGCAGATCCTGCAAGTACCCTGGAGGCTGGGCATCTTTACTAACAGTTTGTACTGGTTGCAGGAGATAATCTTCAGACAAGGGGCAAGTCACCAGAATCTTAGTTGGGTTTGGATCTCAGCCTGGGGAAGGACTTGCCTTCATTTCCCCAAAAGAGATGGTGGCCTTCAGCTTTTGAAAGAGATCAGTACCCAGCAGAGGGTATGGGCAGTTTGGTATGACAAGAAAGGAATGAGTCACAGTACTTTGTCCCAAGTCCACCGTCCAGGCAGTGGTCCATAGATAAGAGGTGGTCTTGCTGACTGCCCCCTGGATTGACAACTTTTGGGGGTTTGTAGATCCCAAAGGCTCCTTCAGTACTGAATAAGCTGCTTCTGAATCTACAAGGACTCTAACAGGTTTGCCCCCAACTTTTACTGTCACCATGGGCTCCTGGGGTCTCACTGGGATGGAGCTCTGGCCCCATTAATTCTCTCCAAGTTGGAGGATGCAGTGCCCACCCCTTTTTTCAGTGGGGACACATGTTCTTCAGTGTCCCTTTTCCAGCCTTTTCCTTTCTTGTTCTTTCCGGCCTCCTCCCCGAGGCTTCCTACCATCTCTCTGAGAGCCACTACCCCTGCTCTGGTTTTGTTTATTTTTTTTACAGTGTCACAGTTATTGTAAGCTTTCTGGGCAGTCTCTAACAACTGTGACCTATTCACACCCAGGACCATTCTAGTTTCTGTAATTTCCTACTAATGTCTGGGGTGGACTGTGAGACAAAGGCAATATTTATGGCCCACTGGTTTTCTGGGGCATCTGGGTCTATAAGCCTCCTGAATCACCTCACTTGCCTTAGAAAGGTTTGTGGGCCTCCTAGGAGCTGCCTTTATTCCTCCTAATAGGATAAGGTGGACCAGGTGCATAGAGTAGAGGAATGTCACTCTCCTCTGGCAGGGCCAGGAGGATCTGTGGCGCTTTTCCCCTCTGCGACGGACCAGCCCAGACCAGAGCACTCAGTCCGACGGGAACAGGGAATCGGAGAGTGGGCAAGGATTTGGCAAGTGACAAACAGACACAACACAAGAGATGGTTGATGATCTGAATGTGATTTTCTAAAGTGGAGCATCAGATTTTAGACAGGTTACAGAATAAGATTGTGCAAGCATCAGGTTGATTTCATGGTTAATCATTTTCTTTAGAAATACAATTCAAAATCAAAGCAATACAGTACAGTGTACAGTATCCTTATCTAATTAATCAAGTGCTTAGCCTATTTGTCCTTTTCCCTTAGTGGTTTGGCAACATCAGCTACTTATAAATTAGATAAGGATACTGTACACTGTACTGTATAGAGT
>NW_008330152.1:2782966-2784831 GCF_000622305.1 Nannospalax galili | reverse complement strand
TGTATGAGGAAGTGGTTCATCAGTGGGCTTGGGGATTCTAAATATGCTCTCCTTTCCCTTAAGGGGATGCCATAGCCTACCTCTCCTTAACTCACAGGCAATTCCGAAGTCTGTCTTAATTGTAGGCAGCAATCTTCTTTTAGTATCCCTTTGATCTCCTTGAGTCAACTCTAGGGACTGAAGCAGGGGGATTATTTACAAATACTTCTTCTTGCTGTAACTTATCTAGAATTTTCCAAGGTTGCTTATTCTTAGCTACTTTACTTATTGTTTGAAATAAGAAAAGAGCATTTGGAGGAAGTCTAATATCAGGAAACTGAGTTCCCAGGAAATCATCCGTATCTAGTCTCTCTTCAGGTGGGCCTAATGACCTGAGTAGGTACAAAGCAGTTCCTCTATGAGGAAAGAACAGGAATAAAGACAGCAATGAAGACAAGAACTAAAGCAGAACAGCCAAGGACACAGCATGCTTTTTTAAAACAGCCATTCTCCGGGAAGCAAGGAAGCATTCTTCCTTTGAAGTTTTCTCAGCCTCGACCCCACAGGCTCCACTGGAGGTGGCGTGACACCCCCGCCCCCCGCCCGCCTCAGGTTAAACCAACAAGACACTAATGCCCAAAGAGAGAGCACGGGGTGGCTTCAGCCACCATGCAGATTTCCTGCCCCTACCACCACACAAAAATGTCGGTGAGTGAAAAGATTAATCCCAGTGCCCCAGCTGCGCAGGGCTGCACACACTGGAGCATGAGCAAGGTCAGAACCAGTGGTTCCTCCACCTCAGCCGAACTGGGGTCCTGGCTGCAGCTGGAGCAAGCAGCACAGGCAGTGTTGTGTGTGTGTGTCTGTGTCTGTGTGTGTCTGTGTCTGTGTATGTCTGTGTGTGGTTCCAGAATGCACGGGCCTTTTGGACCTCTAGGGTCCCTTCACTGGGTCACCCCACATCGAACAACGGTTGGCCATTCAAGCTCACAGAATGTACGGAGCTTCCCAGTTAAGAAGCAGGCACCATAGTCATTCTCTCTAAAATATCTAAGCATGCATTTCAGGGGAGTCTTAGGACAGCTCGCTCTCCTTCCCATATTGTTATAGATGACAAATTAACAAAAGCAACAGAGGGCCAATGACATCTCACACAGTTCCCTGGTTAGCAGCCACATCTAGCCTCTCCTAATGTCCTCCTGATGGCACCTCAGACCCACTTAACTCTAGAGGTTTTCAGAGCCAGACAACTTTAAAAGAAAAAAATCTTTGGAGGCTGGAGAGATGGCTCAGCAGTTAAGAACACTGGCTGTTCTTGCAGAAGACCAAAGTTCGAATCCCAGCACCCACATGGCAGCTGACAACTGTCCGTAACTCCAGTTCCAGGGGACCCGGCGGCTTCTTCTGCCCTCCGCGGGCATTGCATGACATGGGTGCACTTACCTACATTCAGGCAATACACTCATACACATAAAATTAAAAATAAAGTATTTTAAAAAAAATCTTTGGCCAGGCGTGGTGGCACACACCTTTAATCCCTGCACTTGGCAGGCAGAGGCAAGCAGATCTTTGGGAGTTCGAGGCCAACCTGGTCTGCATAACAAGACCCTGTCTCAAAAAGACAAAAAAAAAAAATCTGTGGTTTGGGGGTATCGGAGTCTACCAGAGCCCTTGGCAGCAGGGGGTCAGAAATTCCTGGGCCCTGTGGTGCCTCCCCTAGGAGTCTGCCTACACCCACACTCTTCGTGCTCTGGTCAGAAACTGAAGCCCTGCAGAGGTCTGGGATCTTAATCTCTGGACATCTCACTGGGGCTCCAAAATGTTGTGAGGTTGTCTCAGCACAGAAGACAACTCAGACACAGAAAACTGCCAAAAGACAGTCTATA
>NW_008330152.1:2768983-2782908 GCF_000622305.1 Nannospalax galili | reverse complement strand
GAGAGAGAGAGAGAGAGAGAGAGAGAGAGCTGATCAGCAACTACATTGGGCATTCGGGCCCCAAATGCAGTCCCAAGCTGTCTTTAGGGTAAGCTTTTATACAGAAAAACCATATCCAGGGGTGAAAAGTTTAAGCTCCAAAACTTAGGGGTGGAAAGCACCCCCCCAAGACTTTCTATTCTATAAGAGAACAATTTCTGTTCTGCAAGAGCAAGCCAAGCGAAATGTACAGAAGCCATAAATCTGCTGTTAGCAGGAGCAACCATGTGCATGGTGAGCTGTTCTCAAAGCCACACCTTGGTGTAGCTGGGTCAACCTTTTTTCCATTTCCATATTTGAGTTAACTGCCTCTAGCTCTAACTACTGGGTTTAGCTGAGGCTTGTTTGTAACATGGCGTAGCTATGGTCAGTCCTGAGGTGCCCTATCACAGTTTTGTTTTTTGTGAGATAGGATCTTGCATTTCAAAGTCACAGATCCTCCTGCCTCAACCTCCCAAGTGCTAATTAAGATTCTCTGTTGCACAACCCTCCCACTGCCTTTCCTCTTCCCTTCCTCTCCACATCCTTCTCCAAGTTTCTCCGTAATTAGAGCAGGCCTTGAATGTCAGTGAAAAGGCATAGGCACCTCAGAAGTTCCTGGACAGGCACTTCATGGCAGAGGCCAGCTGCACAGCCATCAGCCTGAGTGGCCATCAGCCCTCAGGTTCAGGTGAGCAGCACAGGGGAACTCTGAGCAGCTAGTCGGACTCTTGATGGCTATCCTGGCCAACTAGGGTGTGTCAGAGGAACCCTTACTCCCAGGAGAGCCAGGAAACTGAGGTAGGGGGACAAATGCTAGCTGAGCATATCTACCCTATGTTACCTGTGACACTGGCCGGGGAGCTAATCCCTGAGCCTCAGGGCAGGATGAGAGCTCACTCTAGCATAAAGTGGCATCTGAGAAATTGCTGTGACTCTGAGGACAATGGCTACATCCTGACTATGGGACAGATGCAGATAATAAAGCATTTGGGGTCTAGGGATGTGGCCCAGTTGGTAGAGCATGACACGGGTGCACTTACCTACATGCAGGCAATGCACGCATACACATAAATAAAAATAATAAAATATATATTAAAAAAAAAACCAAATAGGGCTGATGAGATGACTCAATGGGCAAAGGCCTTTGAGTCTGGCAAAAGCCAGACTACCTGAGTCCAATCCCCAGAATCCACATGGTAAAAGGAGAGTACCACATTCAGCATGACACGGGTGCACTTACCTACATGCAGGCAATGCACGCATACACATAAATAAAAATAATAAAATATATATTAAAAAAAAAACCAAATAGGGCTGATGAGATGACTCAATGGGCAAAGGCCTTTGAGTCTGGCAAAAGCCAGACTACCTGAGTCCAATCCCCAGAATCCACATGGTAAAAGGAGAGTACCACATTCAGCAAGCAGTCCTCTGACCTCCACACACATGATGTGGCACATGTGTGCCCATATATATGCACACACACAAAACAAATAAATTTTAAGAAAATAAACGATTGAAGGCAGGCGTGGCAGTGCACACCTGTAGTCCCAGCACTTGGGAGGCAGAGGTAGGCGGATCTCAGTGAGTTCCAGGCCAGCTGGGGCTACAGGGAGACCCTGTTTCAAAAAGACAAAATAATAATAATGAAAAAAAGAAAACAAATAATCAACTGGGAAGATGAGAAAGTTCTGGAGGCTGATGTTAGTGATGGTTGCACAACAATATGAGTGTGTTTAATGTCACTGATCTATGCACCTAAAACTGATTAAAAGGGAACTTTTTGTTATGTAGATTAACCAAAATGAATCTTTGGTTTTAATTTTTTAACATTTATTTGTTTGCATATGTGAATGTGTGAGGGGGGTGCATTCCTGCCCCTCTGAGCTTGTGGCGGTCAGAGGACAACTTGCAGGAGTCAATTATCACCTTCTAACATGGGTCAGAGGAATTGAACTGAAATTGTCAATTGGCTTAAAAGTGGTAGGTACCTTTGCGGAGCCAACTCACAAACCCAAATTATTATTATTATTATTATTAACATTAATATTATTTTGAGAGAGGGTTTCAAGTATTCCAAGCTTCAAACTTGCTAAGTAGCTGAGAATAAGTGCTTTTTTTTTTTTTGAGACAAGCTCTCGCTTTGTAGACCTGACTGACCTCAAACTCACAGAGATCTGCCTACTTTTGTCTCCTGAATGCTGGGACTAAAGGCATGTGCCAAACTTTACAATTTAAAATCTTTAAGAAAAACAGTACTCTTTCCTGTCTATGTTTTTTGGTTGTTTGGTTTCTTTGGTGATGGTGGTGTTGCTGGGGATGGAACCTATGGCCTCAATCATGGTAGGCAAGTTTGCTAGCTAACATGGAGCTACAGTCCTGCTCTCCCTCTCCCATACACTCTTCAATCCAAAGTATCTCCCCTCCTCAAGAAATGTAGTCCTTGTGGCTGGAGAGGTGGTTCAGTGGTTTAAAGTACTGGCTACTCTTGCAGAGGATCCAGGTTTGTCTCCCAGCACCTACATGGCAGCTAATAATTGTCTGTAACTCCAGTTCCAGGGGCTCTGACGCCATCTTCTGGCCTCTGTGGGCATTGCATGCATGCAGGCAAAATGCTCATACACATAAAATAAAAATAAATTTTTAAAAAAGAAGATGCTGGGTGTGGCGTATGCCTTTAATCCCAGCACTCGGGATGCAGAGGCAGGCGGATCTCTGTGACTTCAAGGCCAGCTTGGTCTACATAGTGAGTTCCAGGACAGCTGGGGCTACAGGGAGACCCTGTCTCAAAAAAAACCAAAAAATAAAAATAAATAAATAAATTCATTAATTAATTAAATAAAATAAAAATAAAAAAGAAGAAAGGAAATATAGCCCTTGGGGCTGGAGAGATGACTAAGCAGTTAAGAGCACCTAGTGCTCTTGCAGAGGGCCTGGGTTTGGTTCCAGCACCCACGTGGCAGCTAATACCTGTCATTAACTCTAGTTCCAGGGGATCTGACAATCTCTTCTAGCCTCTGTGAGCAGCTGCATACATGTGGTGTACTTACATGTATCCAGGCAAACACTCATATACATAAAATAAAAGTAAATTTTAAAAAATTAAAGAAAAAAGAAATGTAGCCCTTGAACTTGAAATTCAACTATCCTTGGTTCTTGCTCTGACCAGTTAAATGGTAGCCCCTATGCCTAGTCCAGGCCTGGGTCTCACAGGGCACTGAGCATGTTTTCTATTTCTGCTTGTTCTGGAAGTCTATCACCTGCCCATAAACAGACCCTGGCTGGCCTGCTGTTGGGGACTGTATACCAAGTAAAAGAAAGATGATCTATGATCTGACCAGCTGAGGCTATCCCAGATCAACATGTGTGTCTCCAGCCAGCCTGGCAGCAGGTAGCAGAGGTAGTCATGACCCCAAGGCACCAGCTGAGCTCAACGTACAGAACCAAGGAGGGCAGCTGTAGCTGGCAGGTTGAGTTGTGGGGTGGTGGGTTTCACAGCAAATACTCCAGGATTCAGAGAGTTCTGCTTTAAATACATAAGGGTTTTGGTGGTGACCATCCTAACCAATTTGAGCTCTGGTTTGCTAGAGAGCTCCAGGGAGACTGGTCTCTTATGGTTTGGGGAAAACTTTTTTTTTCTTTCTGTCTTTTTGAGGCAGGGTCTCCCTGTAGCCCCAGCTGACCTGGAACTCGCTATATAGAACAGGCTGGCCTTGAACTCACCAAGATAGTGCTGGGACGACCGGTGTGCACCACCATGCCTGGCTATATTTTTTCTATTTTTAAAAATATTTTATCTTTATTTTATGTGTATAAGTGTATTGCCTGCATGTAGATAAGTGTACCTGTGTTGTGCAATGCCCAGGGAGGACAGAAGAGGCTGTCAGATCCCCTGGAACTGGAGTTACAGACAGTTGTTAGTTGCCATGTGGGTGCTGGGATATGAACCCAGGTCTTCTGCAAGAACAGTCAGTGCTGAGCCATCTCTCTAAGCCCCAGAAAACTTTTTTTAAAATTGATTGATTGATTGATCTTTTTTTTGAGACAGGGTCTCGGGTAGCCAGCTGGCCTGGAACTCACTATGTAGACCAATATGGCTGTGAACTCACAGAGATCTGCCTGCCTCTGCCTGCTTAGTGCTGGAATTAAAGGCATGTGCCACCACATTTTATTTTATTTTTACTTTTAAGTGCATTCTTGGAGGGGGAGAGGGAGGGCGGTGCACTCCCTCGCCACATGTGTGCAGGCACCCTAAGAAGCCAGAGGACAGCATCAGATCTCCTGGGGCTGGAGTTACAGGTGACTATGAGCTGCCATGTAGGTGCTGGGAACCAAATCTGGGTCATCTGCAAGAGCAGTATGCGCTCAACTGCGGAGATACCTTTCAGAACCAGGGAAACTTTCAAAGATGGCTATTGCTGGCAAGGATGCTGGAGAGGCCCGAGAGTCCTTGAAGGCTTCAGCCTTTCCAGTACTTAGATGTTAGAATCTAGTATGATGGATGTTGGGGAGTCAGAGGGCTCCAGGCTGAGAATTTCTGGTCTGCTGCTGGTGGAGAGGTGTATGGAAAGAAAGCCAGGTCAAGCTGCCCCCCTGAGGCGCAGGCAGGGAGAGACCCAAGCATCTCGCACTGCCAGCTTTGCCTGAGTGAGTCAGCCTGCAGCCACGCCCCCAGGTTTGCTGGTGGCCTGCTATACTTAGTCCTATGGGAGGGTCAGGTGGCAAAAGGGAGGCTAAATGCGGACAGTCTTGCTGGTTTATCGCCTTCTGGCATTCTGGCTGAGTTTTCAATAAACACAGCACTATTTTGGTGCTAGAAACCTATTTTTCACCATCTGGTATACCCTTATGCCTCATCCGTTTCTTCTAGGACAACCTAACTGAAAAAAATCCGCGGTAGTACCAAGCCACACTGCCACCGTAGATATTCCTATACCTTCAAAGAGATGAGGACCTGCTCTTCACGTTGCATCTGCTTGACTTTGAGCAACAGATGAGTTTTTTTTTAACCCTCTTTTTATAACTGCCTGTAAAACAAAAAAAAAAATGTTAGCTTATGAAACATAACAAAAAAATGAAAGTTTAAATTTTTTGCATAACAGATGACAATCTTAAAATACTCAAGAGACTAGAGAGGAAGAAAATGTACTCCTTCTGTCAGAGACAATGGTGAAATGGTGACACAAAGCTGTCCTCTGCAATTTATGGGGAGGGTGACAATAAAAAGAAGAAAACAGAGTAACCAACAGAAAAATTAGCTCCGTTAGCAAAATGAACTTCATCAGTAGACAGTTCTCCTTGAAAACTCTTTTAATAAATTTCTGGTAATTTGGGGAAGCTGGAGAGATGGTTCAGCAATTAAGAGTACTGCTTGCTCTTGCAGAGGACCCAGGTTCTGTTCCCAGCGGCTAAAAACCATCTGTAACTCCAGTTCCAGGGGATCCAACGCCCTCTTCTGACCTCTGCAGGCATTGCACGACACAGGTGCACTTAGATACATGCAGGCAATATACTCATACACATAAAAATTAAAAAACCATAAATAAATAAATGGATTTTTATTTTTGGTTTTTTTGAGATGGTCTCCCTGTAGCTCCAGCTGGCCTAGAACTCACTGTGTAGGCCAGGCTGGCCTTGAACTCACAGAGATCTGCCTGCCTCTGCCTCCCAAGTGCTGGCACTATAGGCGTGGGCCACCATGCCTGGCCAAATAAAAAAAAAATTTTTTTTTAATTTGTATTAATTTTGAGTCTGAAATTTCTGGAATATATACATGTGGGAAGGTGGATGCATGTGCATGTGTGTGTGCATGGATTCAGGTTTTGTGGTGCTTAAGGATCTTACAATTTGCAGGACCCCTTATAAAAACAGTGAAGACAGGGCTGAGGCATCTAGCCCAGTGGTACAGCATTTGTCCAGCATGAGCAAGGCCCTGGGTTTCATCACCAAAACTGCGAACAAAAACAAGACAAAACAGAATGAAACAATGAGAAAATTAAAAACTAAAAGCTAAGCAATGTATCAAATTTGAAAATATTTCAGAAAACTAATGAAGTTTGATTCACTGCCTGACAAACGCCCCTGGTACTTTTCCTCTACAATTTGTGGCTGCATTTGATCACCTTTCTTCTAGTGGGAACATAAAAAAACAGTTTTTCATCTAGTACAGCTGATGGAGATGTGATTTCAATTATTGATGTTTTCAATACTTTAATCTATTATTAGTAGTTCTGTGTACATTTGGGGGATTATTTTTAAATATGTGGAAACTTCTATCAAATTTCTTTCATATAAAAGCTGAAAATTGGGCAGGGAGTCACACGTAAGGCACTTGCAGACAAACCTGGCTGCTTGAATTCAATCCACGGAACCCACATGGTAGAAGGGGAGAACCAACTCCTGCAAGTTGCTGTCTGACCTCCATATGCAGGCTGTGGCATGTTCATGCATTTGCAAAATACGTAAATGTAAAAAGAAAAAAAAAGCTGAAAATTGGGCGGGGGATGTAGCTCAGTTGATAGAATGCTTGCCTAGCACACAGAAAGCTCTGGGTTCTATCCCTAGAATCACATAAGATGAGGCATGATGGTGCATGCCTATAAGACCAGCACTCCAGAGGTAAAGGCAGGAGGACCAGGAGTTCAAAGCCAGCCTAAGCTACACAAGACTCTATTTCAAACAAAACATAACAATCCAGGGGCTGGAGAGATGGCTCAGTAGTTGTGCACTGGCTGTTCTTACAGGGGACCTGGGGTTCAATTCCAAGTACCCATATGGTGGCTAACAACCAACTGTAACTCCAGTTCCAGGGGATCTGATGTCTTCTTCTGGCCTCCTCGGGCATTGCATGTGCACTTAGAAGCAGGAAAAACATTCATCCACATAAAACAAAAATATATAAATAAACAAAAATTCCTAACAAACTGAACATTTTCAGAGTATATCAAGACTCCAAATTCAAGGAATAATCTTTTGCAGTACTGGGGATGGACTCAATCTAGGACCCCACCACTGACCCCACTACAGGGACCAACCAACCATAAGTACTGTAAATTAACAATATTCATTAGCCAATTTGACCTTAATATCTTGTCGTAGAGGTCTTTCATGAGATTTATGTTGTCTTTGTTAATGTCTTTTTTTTTGTTTTGTTTTTATTTTTGTTTTTTTGAGACAGGGTCTCCCTGTGGTGGCCTGGAACTTGCTATATAGATAGACCAGGCTGGCCTCCATCTCACAGAGATCAGCATTCCTCTGTCTCTCAAGTGTTGGGATTAAAGGCATGCACCACCATGCCCGGCTATTTTTATAAAATCAGTATGAAATTTTAAAAATTGGGAGGCAGATCTCTGTGAGTTTGAGGCCAGCCTGGTCTACATAGCACGTTCCAGGCAAGCTGGGACTACAGGGAGACCCTGTCTCAAAAAGACCAAAAAAAAATTCCGATTCTTCTGTCAGATATACTATGAAACAATCCCAAAGCCTATATATTTCCTCTATTTAAAAATTGGTTTTCGGGGTTGAAGAGATGGCTCAGCGTTTGAGAGCACTGGCTGTTCTTGCAGAGGACTGGGGTTTGAATTCCAGCACCCACAAGGCGGCTAATAACCATCAGATCCAGTTCCAGAGGATACAACGCCCTCTTCTGACCTCCACAGGCATTGCATGACATGGATGCACTTGCATACATGCAGGCAATACACTCATACAAATGAAATAATAAATAAAAATAAATAAATAAGCCAGGCGTAGTGGCACATGCCTTTAATCCCAGCACTTGGGAGGCAGAGGCAGGTGGATCTCTGTGAGATCAAGGCCAGCCTGGTCTACATAGCAAGTTCCAGGCCAGCTGGGGCTACACGGAGACTCTGTCTCAAAAAGATTTTAAAAAGTTATTTTTTTCTATTGTGTGTGGTACACCTTTGATCTCAGCACTCAGGAGGCAGAGGCAGGTGGATCTCTGTGAGTCAGCCTGGTCTACATGCCAAGCTCTAGAGTAGCCAGGGCTACATAATAAGACCCTTTCTCAAAATAAAGCAAAACCTTTTGTATGATCTGAAAAATAATTTCATTTACAAATCAGTTTTTAATGGCTCTTTGGGTAACATATAGAAATATTTGAAAAATACCTAGGTATGGTGGTATACAATCTCAGGACTCAGGAAGCAGAGGCAGGTCGATTTCTGTGAGAGCCAGGCTAACATGGTCTACATAGTGAATAAGGAGACCCTGTCTTAAAAAAAATCCAGAAGAAGAAGAAGAAAAAAAAAAAAGGCTGGCAAGATGGCTGGGTGTTAAGGTACTTGCCACCAAGCCCAATGACCTAAATTCAATCCCCCAGACCCACGGGGACAAGAAGAGAATCAATCCCACAAGTGTCCTCTGACCTCTGTAAGCATACCCTGTGGTACACATGCATAGACACACAAAATAAATAAACAAATACAGTTTTAAAAAAGAGGCAGGCATAATGTCTCATGCCTTTAATCCCAGCACTTGGGGCGCTGAGGCAGGTAGATTTATGTGCGATTGAGGCCAGCCTTGGTCTACAGTAATGAGTTCCAGGTCAGCTGGGGCCACAGGAAGACCCTGTATCAAAAAACCAAAAAATTTAAAAAGAAAGAAAAGAGAGAAAGAAAAAAAGCTGTCAAAAGAAAAGAAAGGGGGGGCTGGAGAGATGGCTTAGAGGTTAAGAGCACTGGCTGCTCTTGCAGAGGACTCGGGTTCAAATCCCAGCACCCACCTGGTAGCTAGCAACCATCCTTAACTTCAGTTCCAGGAGATCTGAC
Source organism: Nannospalax galili (assembly GCF_000622305.1). NCBI lineage: Eukaryota > Metazoa > Chordata > Mammalia > Rodentia > Spalacidae > Nannospalax > Nannospalax galili. Next base: position 2,774,098 of record NW_008330152.1, on the reverse strand, counting down.
ATCCTCTTCTGCCTTCCTGGGGGCACTACATGATACAGGTACACTTACAACATTTGCAGGCATAACATTTATAAACATTAAAAAAAAAGTTTAAAAATATTTTTTTAAAAAGAAAATAAGGAGAATAAGAAAGAAAAAAAATTCAAGTGTAAGCACACTGGGGAGACAGACACAGGACTGCCACAAGTTCAAGACCAGCCAGGACTACATAGCAAGACCCTATCTCCCACAAAAGGAAAAAGAAGGAAGAAAGAAGAAAAAGAAAGAAAAGAAACTATTTCATTGCATAGGCAACTGCAATTTTATTTATTATATTATTGATTTCTGTGAGAGATTTTTCCTGGGGAGATACACACACACACACACACACACACACACACACACACACACACACACACACAAGTACTCACCCCAGATAGGGAACCCACAACAGACCAAATTAAGCACTGCACAAAAGTCGAACTTGGTGAAGCAAATGAGTTTTTATTGGGGTTACTAACAGGAGTGTGGGTAAGGAGTTACTTACAAAGAGTAGTAAGATCCTCTTGATCAAGGAGGTCATGGAGACCCCACCAGATGGACTTGAACCAGTGTCCAGTCTACAAAGAAGAGGGTCAACACAGAGGAATCATTTCCTCTATGCTTTCAAGTGAAGCCACCCACGGTCAAGCAGGACCTTTCACTTATCTTCACATAGATGGAACTGGTAGAGGAAAGGAGCCAGGGACTCCTCCTAAGCCCATGTGACCCCTGAGGAACAGATCCTCAAATGACCTTAACAGTAAAAATAAATTGGTTTATCTGGGCCAACTGCATGGTCTTAAACACCCAAATAGAAAGTAAAACCAAAGATTAAAGGGGCCAATACAATTCTTTAAGAGTCCTTGTGTATAGCTAACGGCTACATAACAAGAAACAATGACAGACAGGAGATACCTTCCTTTGAGTTATTGGCCAGGGTGGCCCAAGAGATTCCTAGACAGTAACCCAGCATAGAACTGGGAAAATGAACAGCAGACCCCAATCTTATCTAAAGGAATATTGGCAACTGATTGCTGCTAGATGAGGAACAGCTGATCTTCCTTAAACAAGGAACTCTAGATAGGCTGACTAGACTCAGCAGGTGGACAAGCACTGGGTAATGGCTGGAGGCACTGATAACACAGTGGATAATAACAGGGATGACAGAGTATATCAGCTCCAGTGGAGGTGGGGGGCATGGGAGGGTGTCACTTGGGATGTGGGTATATAGAGTGATAAGATTGTTTGGGATGTTCTATATGAAATACACACAAAAAAATCAATAAATTTTTTAAATGAATTATATTTGAGGAAGAAGCTAAAAATTTGCTTCATGTTAATTAGTAGATGTGAAAAACATTACCATTGAAATCTACCTGATGGCTTTATATCCATGCCCAGGTGCCAAGGATCTCAGAAAGTAACCGACTGTGACTAGTAATAATCAGATATGTAGAGATTAGAGACACATGTGCAAACATCTAAGCGTTAGTTGTATTAAGAATGAGTTTTTCTGCATGAAACAGTATATTTTAATAATGAAATGGAGATCTTTTTTAAAGGTTAAAACCTCATTCAATTTTATGTCATATAGGGTTTATACTGAGTACAATATTGTATAACTGTAATAATTCAACTGTAAACCTAAAAATTTACAGCCAATTTTGAAAGAGATGCATCTTAGCTCTGGAAATTGTTATTGAATATGTCAATGCTGTTGTAATGAAATGCTTCTACTAATTATGTGGTTACTAAATAATAAAAAAAAAAGAGTAGGGGTGACTCAAAGCAGCTATATCACTGAAAAGCCCATGCAGCACGAGGACAAGAATGTTTCAGTTCAGAAGAAACTGCTCTATAATTTTAACACACACACACACACACACACACACACTCACACACACACAGAGAGTATTTATTTACTTATACTCCTGGGGGATTGAACCCAGAGCTTCTTGCATACTAGGCAAATACTCTACAGCTGAGCTATAACCCCAACCCCCCCCTCCCTCCCTCCCACCCTCCACTCTCCCCTTTCCTGTCTCCTCTCTCCCTCCTTTCTTTCTATTTTTCTTTTTTGAGACAGGGTTGTATGGTCTGGAACTCACTATGTAGACCAGGCTGGGCTTGAACTCACAGAGATCCCCCTGCTCTGCCTCCCTGGTGCTGGGATTAAAGGCAACACAATTGGCCCAAACCTTTCTTTTAGTTTTTAAGATCTGGTCTCACTAGTAATCCAAGAATTCAGCATGGTCTCACCTCAGCCTCTGAGTGCTGGGATCGTGCCTGGCTTTGATTCTGTTTTTGCCGGGAATAATTTCCATTTGGATCTGCTCACAGATCCAGTTTTCATAGTTGGTGGCTGGGAGAATTTTCCACAGACCATCTTCTGGCTCTCTCCACTTAAAACCTGTTTCTCTTCCAGCACCCACATCCTAACTGCTGTAGCTCAGTCGTGATACAAGGTGGGCAGTCCAATTATTCCTGGAAGTTATTCCTGCCCCAGTAAACCCTATGTGTGGAAATAGAACAGCTCATTAAAGTCACACCAAATGTATTGCTAACCTAACTTCTCGGGATCCCAAAGGCCCCCAGCCTGTTGGGTGCTCCAGGACACCCCAGAGAGTGTGACAAATGGAGAGTCATAGTGGGAAGCTATAGCAGTGTTTTGTTTTGTTGTTGTGGGTTTTTTTGTTGTTGTTGGGGGGGGGTTTGGTTTTTGTTTTTTTTTTGTCTTTTTGAGATAGGGTCTCCCCCTAGCGCCAGAGATCCGCCTGCCTTTGCCTCTTAAGTGCCGGGATTAAAGGCATGCGCCACCACACTCGGCCTAGTGTTTTGTTTTTAAACTGGATCTAACTATGTAGCCCAGGCTGGCCTCGAACTCACAGTGAACCCCTGCCCATGCCTCCTGAGTGCTGGAATTATAGGTGTCATCAGCCTTCAGGCCTCACTGCAGTCTTAATAGATTACAGCTCAGAGCTTTCTCCAATTTTACACACCCTGATAAAAATGGGCGTTCATTAGTGGGGTTCCTTCAAGGGCTGTGGGAGGATTTCTAGTAAATGAGGGGCCTAAAACTTATTAAGCTTTATTACTTCTGGGCTGGTGCTCTGGGTATGCCTGAGAATTTGGTTGTGTGTGTGTTTTCGTAAACAAAGAGCATCAGAATCTCAGAGGGCGGGGCACAGAGTACAAGAGTCTAGGAGCGTCCCCCTACCCTCATTCCCCTTGACCTTGAGCAAGTTCACCCTCCTCCCTCCGCGTCTCACTCGTCGTCGGCGATGCCACCCCGTGGCTCCTAGAGGGCACCAGAGCCTTGTGTCAGACGACCCGGATGCAGCCCTGGCGACCGCGTGGACTGGGTTGTCGAGGGGAGTTCCGAGCCTGGCCCCCGCGGGCTTCCGGTGACGTGCATGGTGTGTGGCAGTAGCAAGTACCACCCCTGTAGGCAAAGGTCCAAGTGACTATGGGGACAGACCCCTGAAGCACAGAGCAGGCACAAGTCACAGCCAGGAGCGGGGTCATGTGTCCACCGCCAGGTGGCACCATTGAGCGCATACAGAAACTGAGCTCAGGGAACCTGGACCTCCGGAGGTCAGGGAGAGGTCCCTCCTGTAGCGGGCTGTCCTTGGGGACTCTAACAGACCCCCAGGAATGACCACGACACTCCTGTTTCTGGTTTAGGGTGTCTGACACAGGGCAGTTCGGTCGGTAGATGATGCGGTGGTGCTTGTGACCAGGTGGGACTATGCACCTGTGTGGACACGCCACCCAGACCACAAATGCAACATTTGGGCCAACAGCTGCTTCCTGTGGCCTGTGCTGGTGGCATGGAGACTCTTCTGACAAGCACTCTGCCACTGAGTCACACCCACAGCTCCCTGAATTGTGCATTTAAAGAAAGGATTTATTCATTTTATTTTTTGTGAATGAATGTTGTCCTCGCTTATATGTAAAGTGTACCACGTGCAGGGAGGCCAGAAGAGGATGTCAGATCCTCTGGAACTGGAGCTTCAGACAAGTGTTAGACACCATGTGGGCGCTGGGAACCAAACCTGGGTCCTTCCTTTGCAAGAGCAGCCAGTGCTCTTAACTGCTGAACCATTTCTCCAGCCCTTGAATTGTGAATTTTTTTTTAAAAAAAATGTTTTATTATTTTTATTTTATGTGTATGTGTGTATTGCCTGCATGTAGGTAAGTGCACCTGTGTCATGCAATGCCCGCAGAGGGCAGAGAGGCTGTAGGATCCCCTGGAACTGGAGTTAGGGACAGTTGTTAGCGGCCATATGGGTGCTGGGATTCGAACCTGGGTCTTCTGCAAGAACAACCAGTGTTCTTAACTGCTGAGCCATCCCTCCAGCCCCTGAATTGTGCATTTTATAAGTGGTTACAATGGTAAATTTAATGATGTGTATATTTTTTTGCAATAAAAAATGTCTGGTTTTTGGTCTTTTTCTCTCTCTCTTTTTTTTTCCTTTTTTTGGGGGGGGGTCTTTTTGAGACAGGGTCTCCCTGTAGCCCCAGCTGTCCTGGAACTCACTATGTAGACCAGGCTGGCCTCGACCTCACAGAAATCTTCCTGCCGCTGCCTGGGACCAAAGGCGCACGCCATCACACCCAGCTGACAATAAAAATATTTTAATGATTAAAATGCTTCATTGTAAACTGGGTCTCATGTGGCAGGCCTGTAATCCCACTATTCAGGAGGCTGAACCACATCCCCAGACCTTGGTGTCTGAGCCAGGCTGCTCTGGGCTACAGAAGGAACCAAAATCTCCCTGCCCTGATGTTGCTGGGGGCTCATAGGCGGTCTTCTGTGGTTTGTAGTGTTGTGTTTTTTTCTTTTTTGGTACTGGGAATGTAATCTCAACCTTTCACATGCTAAACAAGTACTCTCCCACTGAGCTGCATCTTTGTCTATATAATCTCTTCTTGTTTTTTTATTTATTTTGTTTTGTTTTTTTTGTGTGCGATGGGATCTCAAGTAGCTCAAACCAGCCTCCAACTGATAGCTATAATAATCCTACCTCAACCTCCTGAGTTCTGGAATTACAGGCAGACACCACCACAGTCGGCTCTGAATAATCATCTTTT
>NW_008330152.1:2743975-2768913 GCF_000622305.1 Nannospalax galili | reverse complement strand
GCTGCCATGTGGGTGCTGGGAATCAAACCTGGGTCCTCTGCAAGAGCAATCTGTTCTTAACCACTGAGCCATCTCTCCAGCCCCTCATCTTTTTAAAAAAAATATTTTATTATTTTTATTTTATGTGTATGAGTGTATATTGCCTGCGCTCGTGTTGTGCAATGCCCATGGAGTTTAGAAGAGGATGTAGGATCCCCTAGAACTGGAGTTACAGACGGTTGTGGTGTGGGAACCAAACCCTGGTCCTCTGCAAAAGCAGCCAGTGCTCTTAACCATTGAGCCATCTCTCCAGCCCCTAATCCTCTTTTATTTAAAAAAAAAAATTTTAGCACTTATTTTGTGAGAGCGACTCGGTGGCTCATGCCATCACAAGTGTGTGGTCAGAGGACAACTAGCAAGAGTTGGTTCTTTCCTTCCACCATGGGGGTCCGGGGGATATGTCAGCTTGTGGGCAAGCACCTTTATCTGCTAAGCCATCCTGCTGGCCCACTAATTTTTTTTTTCCTCCTCTTGGCATCATCTGAGCCTGTGGCATTATCGGCACTGCCCTGGGCATCTGCAGACCATCGTGAGGCGCACTAATCTTTGAAATGGAGTAAATTAAGTCATAGGAAAGTCTTACTCCATTTTCTCGTGGGAGCATAAAATATGGATAAATATGGATAAAATATGGATATTCTAAATGTTTGCCACCATATTTCCAGTAGATTTTTCAAGGAAGCTGGAGACCTGGCAGACGGGGGAATGGGTCTGAAAAGCTGTCTTTTGTACAAAGAAATCTACAACTATCTGCATTTGTAAGGTAAACAGCAAATGCAGTGGAGTCCTGTCCCCTCAGCCAGCAATCTTTCCAGAAGAAAGGGGGCGGGGTATGCTCTGATACCTGACACCCACACAGAAGAACGCTGGTGGCTGCTTGGGGAGCCTTCATAAGCTTCACAAGGCAACCCTGGCCTGCTGCACTCACCTCCTCCTCCTCTTCCACTTTTGTAGTTATTGTTTATTTTGTCCAAGACGCAGTCTCATGTAGCCCAAACTGGCCTAGATCTTCCAGTCGCCACCTCCCAAGTGTTGAGATTACAGGCCGGTGTTACTACCCTGTTCTCTCTCAGCTCTCCTGCTCCCTTTCTCTCTTTCTAGTGTTGGGGGTGGAACTCAGGCCCTGGAGCTTGTTAGGAAAGCTTCTGACCACTGAGCTGCACCTTCAACCCAGAAAGCGAAGGTGATAGGTAAAGTAGGCGATGGGTGAATCAAGGCACCGGGACACAGATAAAATTCCAGCGGGACAGAGTTTATTAGCCAAGGAACACATGGGCCAGATTCCCTTCCAGGCAGGGAAAAATGTCTGCCCCGGGTGGTGAGCTGGGGTCTTTTATAGCGGGAGGCTTTAGGGGGGTGCAGAAGGCAGGAAGATACATATTTTTTTAAAAGTTAGGTGGGGGGATGCGGAAGAGCGGGACTGTTAAAACCTGCCCCCTTTAGAGATCCAAGGGGAAGCCTGCTGTGTTGGCCAAACAGTGGAGAAAAGTCTGCTTCTCTTGACTTCAAAGACCAGGGTGCATATCAACTCAGTTCCCTTTTCTCAGGGGCTTTCGAAGTCCTGTTGGTGAGGGGGCAGAGCTATCTGAACCTTAACAGAAGCTATCTTGTCCATTTGGTTTTTTGAGACAATATCACAGTCTGTAGCCTCAGCCCTCAAACTCACAGTGATTCTGTTTCAGCATGAAAGAGTACATTTAAACTTGCCTTCCCTTTTTGCGGCTCTCATTCTGCATCATTTTGACCTGACAAGGATTATGATGAGGTGTGGGCACCAGCCCAGCCCAGCTAGGAGTTCAGACAGCCACTGCAGCCCACCCTAAGTCTCCAGGACAGGGAGCTTAACTTGCTTCCTTCTTAAGTGGATGATCTCCTCTTTCCTTTATCAGGTATTCACAGGAGCTGTGGCTGATTAGGAATCACACTGCTCAAATTTGACAGCCATTGCAGCAGAAGAAGCAGGCCAGCCCAGCCCAGCCCAACATAGCCCAGCACAGCCTAGGCCAGCCCAGCCCAGCATAGCCCAGCACAGCCTAGGCCAGCACAGCCCAGCACAGCCCAGCACAAACTAGGCCAGCCCAGCCCAGCCCAACATAGCCCAGTCCAGCCCAGCATAGCCCAGCACAGCCTAGGCCAGCCCAGCCCAGCATAGGCCAGCACAGCCTAGGCCAGCCCAGCCCAGCCCAGCATAGCCCAGCACAGCCTAGGCCAGCACAGCCCAGCACAGCCCAGCACAAACTAGGCCAGCCCAGCCCAGCCCAACATAGCCCAGCACAGCCCAACATAGCCCAGCACAGCCTAGGCCAGCCCAGCCCAGCACAACACAGCCCAGCACAGCCTAGGCCAGCCCAGCCCAGCATAGGCCAGCACAGCCTAGGCCAGCCCAGCCCAGCCCAGCATAGCCCAGCACAGCCTAGGCCAGCACAGCCCAGCCCAGCATAGCCCAGCACAGCCTAGGCCAGCACAGCCCAGCACAGCCCAGCACAAGCTAGGCCAGCCCACAGCACAACACAGCCCAGCACAGCCTAGGCCAGCCCAGTCCAGCACAACACAGCCTAGCACAGCCTAGGCCAGCCCAGCCCAGCACAACACAGCCCAGCACAGCCTAGGCCAGCCCAGCCTAGCATAGCACAGCCCAGCACAGCCTAGGCCAGCCCAGCCCAGCATAGCACAGCCCAGCACAGCCTAGGCCAGCCCAGCACAGCCCAGCACAGCCCAGCACAGCCCAGCACAGCACAGTCCAGCACAACACAGCCTAGCACAGCCTAGGCCAGCCCAGCCCAGCACAACACAGCCCAGCACAGCCTAGGCCAGCCCAGCCTAGCATAGCACAGCCCAGCACAGCCCAGCCCAGCCCAGCCCAGCATAGCACAGCCCAGCACAGCCTAGCCCAGCCCAGCACAGCCCAGCACAGCCCAGCACAGCCCAGCACAGCACGGCCCGACACAGCCCAGCACAGCCTAGGCCAGCCCAGCCCGGCCCGACACAACCCAGCACAGCCTAGGCCAGCCCAGCCCAGCACAACACACCACAGCTAGAGCAGTTCCCTCCCCCAAGAGGGAGCTTCATTCACATAAAGCCAGATCCCGGGCCACAGGGCAGAAAAGGATTTCAGGATGATCCAGAACAAAACAGTAAGTTTGTTAAGTTTTAAGACAGAGTATATGGGAGGACAGTAGAACCCTACCCACCAGCCCACCAAAATGGGAGTGGGCACCTCAAAAGCTGTGCTTAGGTGTCTTTACATTGACTGTGTGTGATCCTGTGACTTTCTAAATTACATTCCTCAAAGGCTGTCATTTACAAGGTTTAAAGATTAAAAACAGTGGGACTAGAAAGATGGCTCAGCTGCTAAGAGCACTGGCTGCTCTTGCAGAGGACCTGGCTGGGTTCAGTTCCCAGCACCTACATGTTGGCTAACAAACATCCATCCAATTCCAGGGGATCTGATGCTGTCTTCTGGCCTCCACTGGCATTGCAGGCAAGGGTGCACTAAACGTACAAGAATGCAAAACACTCATACACATATATATTTTTTTGGTCTTTTTGAGACAGGGTCTCCCTGTAGCCCCAACTGGCCTGGAACTTGCTATGTAGACCAGGATGGCCTTGAACTCACAGAGATTCACTTGCCTCTGCCTCCCAAGTGCTGGTATTAAAGGACATAAAATAATTTTTAAAAGATCAAATAGAGCTTAAAATTGAAGTATTTTTTTAATATTTGATTTTTTATTATTTTTATTTTATGTGTATGAGTGTATTGCCTGCATGCGTGTAAGTGCACTCATGTTGTGCAATGCCTGAGGAAGTCAGAAGAGGGCATCAGAGCCCCTGGAACTGGAGTTACAGATGGTTGTTAGCTGCCATGTGGGTGCTGGGAACCAAACCTGGGTCTTCTGCAAGAGCAGTCCATGCTCTTAACCACTGAGCTGTCTCTCCAGCTCCAAGTGTAAAAGTTCTGTAAAATGTTTGGGCTGCTAGGCCCAAACAAGTTCCAGGCCAGCCAGAGCTATGTAGTGAGACACCCCACTTCCCCCATTTCAGAAAACAAAACAAAATAATTTCCTTTTATAAATGAAATTCTAATGTGGTTTTTATGAGGTAGCTTGATATGTTGACACAGTAAAACACATTTGATATTTTTAACATTTTTGAGATGTCTTTAGGAAAATATGCCTTATCTCGTCTCTGCAGACAGTTTTGGCTTAATCAGTTGTGGTTTGTTTGTTTGTTTGGTTGGTTGGTTGGTCTTTTTGAGACCGGGTCTCCCTGTAGCTCCAACTGGCCTGGAACTCACTATGTAGACCAGGCTGGCCTTGAACTCACAGAGGTCCATCTGCCTCTACTGGGACTAAAGGCATGCACCACCACGCCTGTCTCCTCAGTTGTTTTTTTGGCTTTCAATTAGCACGAAAAGGCAAATAGGTTCCAGGATGAGGGCCTCCTTCCCCTTCCCACGGTGCCCTTCATTTTCCTTGTCTTTCTACCCTGTCTCAAAATCAGAATCCATTTTATCATCTGGAAATCTCCAGGGCTGCAACCTTTGTTTCACAGAGAGCCCTGTGGAGGAGGACCACTGCAAACAAGTTCCCTTTGGTTTTATTCCAAATGTAAACAGCCTGGAATCCCACTGGGAAGAGTTTTCTTCCAGGACAGACAAAGTCTGCTGGAGGAGTGGATTTTTGCTAATGTGAAAATGGACTGCTAATGGCTGGAGAGACTGCTCTTGCTGAGGACCAGGGTTTGAGTCCCAGCACCCACATGGTGGCTAACAACCATCCATAATTCCAGTTCCAGGGGATCCAACACTTTGTCTGACATCCTCGGGCGTTGCGTGACATGGGTGCACTTAAATTCTTAAACTAATACACATAAAAATAACACAATACTTAAAAGAATATGGGCGGTTCACCCTGTGGTTACTAAAATGTTAGTATCTGCTGTACCTGGCAATCAGTCATATGGAGCAGCAGCATCGTTGTTTTAACCCTAAAATTAGTTGGCCAGCTAAGCTAGAGCTGGGTGGCAGGAAAGCATTGAGTGCTAGCCGCCGGCTTCATTTCTGCCCCTTGATCCAGTGCAGAAACCAGCGAATGAAGCATTCTTGCTGTTAATCCATTGCAGATTTCTGATCTCTCTGAGCACTCAGATAGACCTGAAGGTTTCCTTCTAAACTCTTCAACAGCTCTGAACAGTTGCTGTCCACAGGAAGTTCTTAAAGAAGACCAGAGAAAAGTACTGAATTGCTTGTTTGAGGGGGTTTTTAATTAATTCTTTTTGAAACAGGGTTTCACTATACATAGTTACCTGGCCCAGAACGCTCTATGTAGACCAGGCTGGCCTCAAACTCACCTAGATCCACCTGCCTCTGCCTCTCAAGTGATGGGATTAGAAACATGCGCTGCCTCACCCAGGCCCTATTTATTTATTTTATAGTACCTTGGGCCTCCTGCATGCTAGGCAAGTACTCTACGATTGAGCCATGTCCCCAGCAAGGGGACAGAGAGATGACTCAGCAGGTAAAAGTGCTTACCACCAAGCCTGATGATCTATGATGATTCCGTCCCTGGAACCCATCATGGAAGGACAAAACCAACTCCCAAAAGTTGCCCTCTAACTGCCACACGTGCATTGTACATGTCTGCACATACATTTCATATACATGCACACACACCCAATAATAATTAATAGAATCTTTAAAATATTTTACCATTTTTATTTTATGTGTATGAGTGTATTGTCTGCATGTATATAAGTGCACCCATGTCATGCAATGCCTGTGGAGCTTACGAGAGGGCATTGGAGTCTCTGGAACTGGAATTACAAATGCTTGTTAGCCACCATGTGGATCCTGGGAACTGAAACTGGGTCCTTTGCAAGAGCAGCCAGTGCTCTTAACTGCTGAGCCGTCTCTCCAGTCCCCCGATAAAATTTTTTTAAAGATTACAAAAGAAGTCAGACATGGTGTGTTCTGGTTTGTTTTTCCATTGCTGTGACAAAACACTCTGACCAGTTCCAACTCGGGGAGGAAAGGGTTTATTTGTCTTACATCTCCTGCGTCACAGTTCATTAAGGAGCCCAAGGTAGGAACTCAGGGCAAGAACCTGGAGGCAGGAGCTGGAGTTCAGGCCATGGAGGAACTGGTTTCTGGCTTGCTCCCCTGGCCCCTGCTCAGCCTCCTTTCTTATGCAACACAGACTCACTTGCCCAGGGGTGGCACCACCCACAGTGGGCTGGGCCCTCCCACATCACACAACAATCAAGAAGATGCCCCACAGACATGGCCACAGGCCAGTTCAATGGAGGCAATTCCCCAATTGAGGCTCCCTCAACCCAGGTGTGTCAAGTTGACACTAAAGCTATCCAGCACATGGTGGCATACACCTTTATTTAAATTTATTTATTTTATTTTATATGTATGAGCATATTGTCTGCATGTATGTAAGTACACCAGTGTCATGCAGTGCCCACAGAGGCCAGGGGAGGGTGTCAGATCCCCTGGAATTGGAGCTACAGATGATTGTTAGCTACCCTGTGGGTTCTGGGAATCGAACTTGAGTCCTCTGCAAGCACAACCAGTGTTCATAACCAATGAGCCACCAGGCCCCCCCCCATTTTATTCTTAAACACTGACAAATTGCGGTAGGAAGACGTGACACAAGAGCCCAGCCACCAGCACTGTGCATGAGCCTCAGAATACATTCAAAAAACCACCTCTCCTTTGCTTTATTCTGTTTATTTTTAAGTTTTATTATTGGAGGATGAGATCTCATGTAGTCCAGGCTAGGCTTGTACTCCTGGGCCTCCAAGTGCTGAGATTACAGATGTGTACTGCCATGCCTGGATCTCCTGTTTGTTTTATTTGAACATAGTTTATTACAAAGAAAACATCTTTTCTGTCTTTCTGCTGAACAACAGCACCTAAACTGTTCAAACAGTTCAAGGCAAACTTTTTTTCTTCAGGTATAAGAAGATGAGACTACACCTACCACTTAGGGTTAAGAAGGCTTGCTGGCTAGGCGTGGTGACACATACCTTTAATCCCAGCACTTAGGAGGCAGAGGCAGGCAGAATTCTGTGAGCTCTAGGCCAACCTGGTCTACATAGCAACTTCCAGGTCAATTGGGGCTACAGGGAGACCCTGTTTCAAAAAGACCAACCCCCCCCAAAACAAACCAAGAGAACTGAGCTATCCTACTGCTCACTGAGCACAAAACCTTCTGATTTCTGCCTGTAGTCATCTGTGTCTCGGTGTGTGTACATGCCCACGTGTGTGCAGGTGCATATACATGTATGTGCATCTATGTGGAGGCCAGAGATCAACCTCAGGTGTCATTCCTCAAGAACCATCCACCTTGGTTTTTGTTTTTTAAATTACATTTATTTAGTGTATTTGTGTGTGTATGTGACTATATATATGGGACAACTCCGATCATCAGCCTTCTTGGAAAGCGTACTACTCACTGAACCATCTCAATGACCCTCCTATGGAGATTTCTTTTTCCTTCTTTTTTGAACTGCAGTTTAATTTTTTATTCTCTCTCTTCCTGTCTCTCTCTCCCTCTCACTCTCCCTCTCTCTCCCTCCCTCTCTCCCCCCTCCCTCTGTGTGTGTGTGTGTGTGTGTGTGTGTGTGTCCGCACACATGTTGGGGGGACGAAGACAACTTACAGGAGTTAGTCCTCTCCTTCTACCATGTGGGTCCTGGGGATTGAACTCAAGTCATCAGCTTTGGTAGCAAGCACCTTTATGCACTCAGCCATCTCTCCATCCCCAATGGGGACTTTTTTGTTTGTTTTTTTGTTTTGAGACAGGGTCTCCCTGCAGCCCCAGCTGTCCTGGAACTCACTATGTAGAACAGGCTGGCCTCGATCTCACAGAGATCTGCCTGCCTCTGCCTCCTGAGTGCTGGGATTAAAGACATGTGCCACCACGCCCAATTACTATGGGAATTTCTTAACGGCAGTTTACTAAAGGACAGCTACAGACAGAATTTCATTCTGTGTTTTCTATTGGAATAAGACTATAGGCGGGATGGAATAGCTTAGCTAGTAAAGTGCTTACCATACAAACATGGGGCCTGAGTTTGAACCCTAGACCTCAAGTTAAAAAAAGTCAAATTGTGGTTGTAGTCCCTGGAGAGGCAGAGACAAACAGATCTCTGGGGCTCTCTGGTCAGCCAGCCTTGTCTTGCTGAATTGGTGAGCCCAAAGACCTACTGAGAGACCGTGCCTTTTCCTTCTTTTTTTTAGACGGGGGTCTCCCTGCAGTACCAGATGACCTAGTATAATGACTAGAGCAGCTCCATTTTGTACAAAGCAGCCACTTTAAACTTCAAAAGCTAGAAAAACGGCCAGTTCAAGGTCAGGCCTGAACTTAGTAACTTTCCCTTAGAAGAGTGTTTTTCTCAGATACTGCAGCCGTGCATCTTGCCTAGCCAAGGGAACTAACCAAAACAATAGTCCATCTTTCTTGGTAAAATGATAAAATAATAATAATCAGAAAGATCCTTACTCTCGAGGTCTCTATACATCTGTTCAGAAAATGACTAGCAACTCTTTTGTCTTCTGTAAACTTAATTATTGCTGCATTTAAGGGTCAGTGTGACCGCACTGTCCTTACAACTGCTTCGGGTTTTGCCTTTAAAAAAGATTCCCTTTCTCTCCCGGCTTCACTGCAATCTCTTCTCTGGCCTCTGGGGACTGTAAGTCTGGCTGCAGCAATAAATTTGGCTAACTAAAATCTGAATTGGGTCTGGTGGTCTTTTCCCAGTGGTCTTGAACTCCATAACACTAGAACTCGCTATGTAGACCAGACTGGCCTTGCTCTCACAGAGATCTGCCTGCCTCTGCCTCCTGAGTGTTGATATTAAAGGCCTGAGCTAGCCATGTGAAAGACCTTTTTCTCTTTTTTAAAAAAATGCATTTATTATTTTTATTTTATGTGTTTAAGCATATTGCCAGTATGTATGTAAGTACACCCATGTCATGCAATGCCCGTGGAGGTCAGAAGAGAGTGCTGAATTCCCCTGGCACTACAGACGGTTGTTAGTTGCAATGTGGGTGCTGGGAATTGAACCTGGGTCCTCTGCAAGAGTAGTCAGTGCTCTTAACCGATGAGCCATCTCTCCAGCCCGAAAGAGCCTTTCTTTAAAAACAGAGTAAACAAATGTTCTGAGAAACACCACCTGAGATTGACCTCTGGCTTCCGTAAACACCTAAACACATGTGTACTTCCCTCACACACACAAAGACAGCCCTATAGTAATGGAGCTCAGTTGGGAGAGTTGCTTAGTGTGAATGAAGCCCTGGATTCAGTCTCCAGCACTGCATGAACAGAGTGTGATGGTGCATGCCTGTAATCCCAGCACTGGGGAAGGAGAGGCAGAAGGATCAGGAGTTCATACTAGGCTACAAATTGAATTTTAAGTCAGTATGGCTACAAGAAAGCCAGTGTGAAAACAATAATGTGGAGCTGCTTGAGTCAAAAAGAACTCAACTCCAGGAGTTGTTGAAACAAAGAGTGAGGCCGATCTGTTCTCAGAACCATTCCTTTCCAACTTCTCTTAGAACTGTTTCTCCAACCAAGGGCGTACGCTATTTAAACAGTTTATACAGCATGACAGGGGAGAGGAATGAGGAACTTTGTCTTATCAGAGAACAAATTTTCCTTTTCTGACCCCTTCTGACACAGAAGATCATACAAAACCATAAACAGATGCTGTCAACCTACATTCACAGGTTGCTTGCAACATATACTGTGGATAATTCATTGTTTTCAACATTGCTACTTTCAATAATATTTTCTTTCTTTTCTTTTCTTTTCTTTTTTTTGTTTTTTTTGAGACAGTGTCTCCCTGTAGCCCCAGCTGGCCTGGAACTCACTATGTAGACCAGGCTGGCCTTGAACTCACAGAGATCTGCCTGGCTCTGCCTCCCAAGTGCTGGGACTAAAGGCGTGTGCCACCACGCCCAGCAATACTTTCTTTTAAAAATATTTTATATATTATTTTTATTTTATGTGTATGACTGTATTGCCTGCATGTGTGTAAGTGCACCTGTGCTGTGTAGTGTCCATGGGGGTCAGAAGAAGGCATTGGATCCCCTGGAACTGCATTACTGACAGTTGTTAGCTGCTATGTGGGTGCTGGGAATCGAACCCCAAGTCCTCTGCAAGAGCAGCCAGTGCTCTTAACTGCTGAGCCACCTCTCCAACACCTCAGTAATACTTTCTCAACACACACACACACACACACACACACACACGCACACACACACACACTGAGGCTAACAACCATCTGTAACTGAGTTACAGGAAATCTAACGCCCTCTTCTGACCTCCGGGGGCATTACACGACATGGGTGCACTTATATGCATGCAGGCAAAATACTCATACACAAAAAGTTTAAAAAAAAAAGGAAAAAAAAAAAAGAAAATCAAAGCTTCTACATTGTAAGGTAGCACAGAAAGCTGTGCCTCAGTGCTTTCATTTTTCTAAAAGGAAAACCTGACAGAAAAACCACTTTGTTGTTGCTTCTGGGACCAGAACTCTAGGTGAGAAACACTAGATGATTAGTAAAGGGAGATTGCACAAAACCCCTGGATGGATCATAAGCCATCACACCCGTGTGGACCTCATCAGAACATTGTTAGCCCATTTTGAAACATGGACCCGAGCCGGGCATGGTGGTGCATGCCTTGAGTCCCAACACTCAGGAGGCAGAGGCAGGTGGATCTCTGAGAGGTCAAGGCCAGCCTGGTCTACATAATGAGTTCTAGGCCAGCTGGGGCTACAGGGAGACCCTGTCTCAAAAAGACCCCCCCCAAAAAAAAAACACACATGGACCCAAACATACCACCCCCACCCATAAAGTGATTTCTGCTCAGCAAATAGGTCTTTCAGGCCCCAGGTCCTTTACAAACACCAACCCACAGAACTCTATCCTTGAATTCTCACACTCTTCTGTTGCTTGAACCCGTGTGCTTGCTGCACTATTGTCACCGGTCAGCTTCTACCCCTCAGTGACTGATAATAGGGGTCGATCTGGATTACTGAGTTTGGTTGCTTCCTTTTTCTAGCTGTGCCTCTTTCCACTCCTCTTCCTGACACCCAGAGAACTCAGTTCTACAAAGGAAGCAAGGTGGCCATGTTACATCTGTGGCTGTGGGGAGCACCATTTTGTAACCCAGAACCCCAGGAGCACCTCAGAAGACTCAGCAGCAATTCCAGGATGTTTCTGGAATGAATGCTTCTAGCCCCTCTGCTGAAAATCCAGGAGACAGAAGCTACTGGAGGGAAATAGGTTTGTCCACAGTTGGCCTGAGGAAAATAGCCTAAACTTTTCTCTCATGTCTCCATTTGGGGGTTTGTGTATATCAGAAGTTTGCATTTCTATGTGAGTGCACATGCTATTGCATGCGTATTAGTCACTTTTCTGTTGCTGTGATAAAAACACTGACCAAAGCAACTTGTAGAAGGAAGAGTTTATTTGAGCTAACGGCTCCAAGGGGCAAGAGTCCATTGTGATGGGGAGGCATGGCAGCAGAGGTGGCTGGAGGAGGAGCGGAAGCTAAGCTCTCACGTCTTCAAGCAGGCGCAGGAAGCAACAGATCCAGCAAGGCTTAAGAACTCTCTAGGCCTGCCCCAGTGACATGATTCCTCCAGGATAGCCACACAGACTTCTAAGACCTCCCTGAACAGCGCCACCACTGGGGACAAAATGTCCAAATACTTGGCGCCTATGGGGGACATTCTCATTCAAACCATCACAGCATGCATGTGGAGCTCAGAAGATAACTTGTGGTAGGGGGTTCTCTCCTTCCACCATGGTGGTGAGTCCCAGGGATGGAACTCAGTTTGTCAGGCTTGGTGGCAAGCACCTTTAACCTCTGAGCTATCTCGCCAGCCCATGCATAGGGTTTTTATGGAATACTAAAGTATTACAGTGAGGTAATGAGGGAAATTCCCACTCTAGATGCACCCTGGATTCACAGAGCTCCACCTACTTCCATTCTTCCAGTGTCAAACTAGATCTAGAACTTTGACTTCTAAGAATATCATCTACATTTTGTTTTGTTTTGCTATTGTTTGTTTGTTTGTTTGGTTGTTTTTTGAGACAGGGTCTCCCTGTAGCCCCAAGCTGGCCTGGAACTCATTATGTAGACCAGGTTGGCCTTTATTTCACAGAGATCCACCTGTCTCTGCCTCCTGAGTGACAGGATTGCAGGTATGCACCACCACACCTAGTTTATGCATTGCTGGGGATGGAACCCATGGTTTTGTGCATTTGGGCACACACTCTACCAACTGAGCTACATCTCCAGCCCCATTATGGGGGGTGGTCTTTAAGTCATATCTTCCTGATCTTTCATTGAGTTTTCCTTGAGTTTTCTTCTGTTGGCCAGGGTCACAACACTTTGTAAAACTCCATTTTGGTTGAATTGTGACAATTCCCATAACTGAGGTCATTTTGTTTCTAGAAGTAATGTGTTTCTCTAGATTCTTTACTTCCCTAGAGACCTCCAGTGATAGCCAGCCAGGGAACATGTTTCTAGATTACCTAACATTCTTGAACTGACTATTTGTTGGTTACCCCAGCAGTGGCCAACTGTGGACCCAAAAGGGAAACTTTCCCCTTTCTTTCTCACTCCTTCTGCCCTATAACTACCCCAGCTTGTAAGCAGACTTCAAGCTCTGGTTCTTAAAGAGATCCCCTGCGGTGGTTTGAATGAAAATGTCCCCCATAGGCTCCAACTATTTAGATATTTTGATCCCACTTGGTGGCACTATTTTGGGAAGCTTTAGGATGTGGGGCCGTGCTGGAGGAAGCATATCACTGGAGGTGGGCTTTGAGAGTTCTTAAGCCTTGCTGGATTTCCAGCCACTCTCTGCTTCTTGTGCCTGCTCAAAGATGTGAGCGCTTAGCTTTTTGCTCCTGCTCTGGCCTCCTCACCATGCGTCTTCCTCATGATGGACTCTAATCCCTCTGGAACCTGGAGCCATGAGCTCAAATTTTTCTTCCTCTGAGTTCCCTTTGTCTTGGTGTTTTATCACAGCAACAGAAAAGTAACTAATACACCCCTTCTGCAGGTTTTTCTCCCAAATAAAGGTCTGCAATGTCTTAAGTGTCTTGCTTTGTCTTTCCTTCTTGCTGATCTTCACCTACTTTGGAGTCACATCTGTCAGCAAAACTGGGCATCGTGCAAAACTGCCTGAGCCAGGCTGGATTGCTGGCACAGTGGTTAGGAACACTGACTGGTTGCTCTTGCAGAGGACCTGGGTTCAGTTCCCAACACCCACATGGTGACTGACAACCATTGTAATTCCAGTTCTAGGAGATTACAGGCCCTCTTCTGGCCTCCATGGACACTGCATCCACATGGTTCACATACATACGTGCAGGCAAAACACTCATACATATAAAGTATTAAAAAATAATAATAAGCCAGGCATGGTGGCACATACCTGTAGTCCCAGCACTTGGAAGGCAGAGGCACGTGGATCTCTGTGAGTTCAAGGCCAGCATAGTCTACATAGTGAGTTCAAGGCCAGCTGGGGGTACAGGGAAACCCTGTTTCCAAAAGACCAAAAAAAAAAAAAAACCCACAAACCAAAAACAACTACCTGAACATGGATAGATATTGAATCATGATCCTGGCAGCTTCTGCTGTATCAAAGAGGAGGGAAACAGAACTTCGGTTGTACTAACTGATTGCTTTCAATGAAAATATTATTTGGTGCAAATGTGCCAGTTCCAAGCAACAGGTAATGGCTTATGATATTTGTCTGTGGTGGTTGGTAAAGGCTGGGAAGATTTCAGGGATAGACCAGATGAAGAGCCCTCTACCCAGTGTTTCAGCTTCTTGTCATAGCCAGAGAAAAGAATTCAGAGAAGAGACAAAGGAATGGAGAGGCATTTTATTCCAGAGCCAAAGTGCACATGAAAGGGTACCTGTGGGTGCATGTGGGATTCTTGCTGCCCAGGATTTTGGATAGCACTTTATGGACCACCTTTTAATAAGAGAATATTGTTCACAAGTTGGGAGGGTGGGATGGTGAAGAATTCTAGGAGTGGGTTAAGATTTTCCTGGAACACAGTTACTCCCACTGTCTGTCCTTGTGTGGGGCTTCCCCCTTGGGTCATTGTGTAAGTTGCATGATGGGAGCTGGCAATGTTGCAAGGCTAATGAGGATGGAAATGCCTTTATAATGAAGGGAAGAACAGGTAGAGGCCATCTCCCTTAGCTGCGCTGGTCAAAATGGGCTTTGGGTGATCTGGTATGCTTTACTGATTGCCACAGGCTATCCTGCTGTAGCATCAGCCTCAAGCTACCTTGCAGTTTGCCTCTTCATTACTTTTATTCTTTTTTCTCCTGTGTCTATCTATCTTACTTCGTGTATTTGTGTACAGTGTTTTATTTTATTTTATGTTTTTCTGAGACACAAGCCCAACTCTAGTCTTGATCCACTGCCTTCTGCTTGTTCCTCTTTATAAGCAAGTACAAGTGTACAGGTGCCTTGCAACAGCCAGTGAAAATTAATACATATTTGTGTTCAAATATACAGGGACACAATCTGACTAAATAAAATGTGGATTTAATTTGGTTTATTTTGGCTTTTCTAAGTTCTTTAATTTTTAAAAAATGTTGTGTATGAGTGTTCTGCATGTATGTAAGCGCACTTGTGTTGTGTAAAGTCCACATAGGCTAGAAGAGGGTGTTGGATCCCCCGGAACTGGAGTTAGGAATGGTTGTCAGCTTCCATGTGAGTGCTGGGAATCGAACCCGGGTTCTCTGGAATAGTAGCTAGTGCTCTTAACTGCTGAGCTATCTCTCCAACCCCATTATTTTATTTTTTTTGTTTTTAATTTTTTTTTTTTTTGAGACAGGATCTCCCTGTAGCCCCAGTTGGCCTGGCACTCACTGTATAGACCAGTCTGGCCTCAATCTCAGAGATCTGCCTGCCTCTGCCTCCTGAGTGCTGAGACCAAAGGTGTGCACCACCACGCCTGGCTTATTTTGTTTTTTTTTAATTAAAAAAATCTAATTTGTTTTTCAGTTTATTTACTTATTTTTATTTTATGTGTATGAGTGTTACGTCTGCATGTGTATAAGTGCACCCATGTAGTGCAGTGCCTGTGGAGGACAGAAGAGGGAGTCAGATCCTCTGGAACTGGAGTTACAGCTAGTTGTTAACTGCCATGTGGGTGCTGGGATTCGATCCCGGATCTTCTGCAAGAACAGCCAGTGCTCTTAACCACTGAACCATCTCCAACCCGTTCGTTTGTTTTTGAGACAGAGTCTCAATATGTAGCCTTGGCTGGCCTGGAACTTGCTATGTAGACCAGGCTGGCCTCCATCTCACAGAGATTCCCCTGCCTCTGCCTCCTGGGTGCTGGGATTAAAGGTATGTACCACCATGGCTGGATAATTTCTTTTTTTTTCGGCCTTTTTGAGACAGGGTCTCCCTGTAGCCCCAGCTTTCCTGGGGCTCACTATGTAGACCAGGCTGGCCTTGAACTCACAGAGATCCACCTGCCTCTGCCTCCCGAGTGCTGGGATTAAAGGCGTGAGCCACCATGCCCGGCGATAATTTCTTTTTTAAAAATTAAATTACATTTTAATTTATTTGGGGGCTCAGATGTATCACAGTGTGCATATGGAAGTCAAGGGACAACTTTTGGCATTTGGATCACTCCTTCTACCATGTGGGTCTCCAGGACTGAACTCAAATAGATAGGTTTGGTGGCAGGCGGCTGAACCTGCTGCGCAATATTGCCAGCCTCATATTTTTTAAAAAAATATTACATTTATTTATTTTGTATGTATATGGATATGTGTGTGGGAAAGCACATACACAGTGTCAGAGGACAACTTGTGAGAGGTGGTTCTCTTTGCCTACCATATTGGTTTTGGGTATTAAACTGAGGTCTTTAGGGTTGGCAGCAAGTGGCTTTACCTGCTGAGCTGGCTTGCTGGCTCTATTTTGGCTCATTTCTGCTAAACTACTAGCCCTTGACAAGTACATATTGGCTTATCATTATAATCCCAACACTCAGGAGGCTGAGACAGTAGGATTGCTGCAAGTTTCAGGCCAGCGTGGTCTCCATAGTGAGTTCCAGACCAGCCTAGCCTACAGAGTGAAACCCTGTCTCAAACAAACAAGAGCTCAAACAAAACCAAACAACAAAAGTGAATACAAGTAACGGAAAAGCTAACAATATCATAGAAATAAACCACTTTGAGGCATATCAACTATCCAGCCAACCAGGCAATCCTAAAGTTGCCAATTTTTCTTAGTTGGTTGACTAATCATCATTATCTGCAGCACTGAGATGGGACCCAGGATTCTTGCATGCTAGTTAAATGCTTTGTTACTGACGCACAGCTTTCAGTTGACTTTTGAAAAATTTAGCTTCTCTCTCTCTTCTCTCTCTCTCTTGCTTTCTCTCCTCTCTCTCTCTCTCTCTCTCTCTCTCTCTCTCTCTCTCTCTCTCTCTCTCTCTCTCTCTCTCTCTCTCTCTCTCTCTCTCTGTTCACATGAAGACCAAAAGTCAACATCCGATATCTTCCTTGGTCACTCCCCACCTTTAAAAATTTTTTTATTGATGTGTGTGCTTATGTATTGGCACCTGTGCATGTGTGTGCATGTGAGTGCAGGGTCTGAGGCCAGAAGAGCGTATCAGATCCCTTGGACCTGGAGTTCTAGGCATTTGTCAGCTTCCCTGGATGGGTGCTGGAATCCGAACTCTGTTCCTCTGCAAGAGCAGCAAGCACCCCTAACTGCTGAGCCATCTCCCCAGCCCCTCCACCTTCATCTTTCAGACAGTGTCTCTCACTGGGACCTTGAACTCATCAATTGGTACTTGGAATCCTCCTGTCTCCAGCTCTCCAGTGTGGGGTTACAGGCACATTGTGTGCCTCAGTAGTGTTAGAATTTGGGATAAGAAGGCGATGTGATAAAGAAGTAGAAAAGGACTCCAATCTTCAACAGATGCAGATAGCTTTATTAGCTAAAGGGGTATGCAACCTTCCCACGGGGATGGAGGTTGGGCTTTAGGGTTGGGGAAGGTCTGGGATTTATAGGTGGACCCAGAAAGCCAAAGGGAGTTGTGCCTTCCTGGAATCCCCAGAAAGTGGGGTGTGCCTTCTTGGGTGGTGTTGAGCTCCTTCCTGGAATCTGGAAGGAGAACCAGGTATCTTCTGTGAGGTAAGGAACCAGATCTGCAAGAAAGCTGATAAGAAACCAGATGTCTTTTGCTAAGGGCCATGTGTTCTGAGACAGATGTATCTCCTTCCTGGAGTGGGGAGGCAGGGTGGGGGAATGGTCAATTCCTTCAGTTACTTGTCAGGTTGGTTTCCCTTTAAGTAAGGGCACAAGCTTGTCACCCCAGCACTGGGGGGGTGGGGTGAGTGGGGTTGGGGAGAAGATCAGGAGTTAAAGGCCACCCTGGGCCATACAAACAACACAACACAATAACAAACAGCAAGCCTGGAGTCCTCCAGTCCTTATGAACATGCTTGCAATATTATTTTTCCTGAGGGAGTACTTCAGTAAAGTTAACCTTTCCTGAGAGGCACACCATACAGTCCACTAGCAGGAGGGGAGGAGTTAATGTGAATGAACAAGATTTTTGGAAAAAAAAATTAATAACCAGGCGTGGTGGTGCACACCTGTAGTCCCAGCACTTGGAGTCAGAGGCAGGTGGATCTCTGAGTTCGAGGCCAGCCTGGTTTACATAGTGAGTTCCAGGCCAGCTGGGGCTACAGGGAGATCCTGTTTCAAAAAGACCAAAAAGCCTTTATTTTATTTTATGTGTGTGAGTGTTTTGTCTGCATGTATTTAAGTCCACCCGTGTTGGGCAATGCCCACAGAGGTCAGAAGAGTGTATCAGATCTCCTGGAACTGGAGTTATGGAAGGTCATTGGCCTCCATGTGGGTGCTGGGAACTGAACCCGGGTCCTCTGTAAGAGCAGTCAGTGTTCTTAACCCCTGAGCAATCTCTTCACCCCCTAAACAAGCTCTAAAATAAAAATTAAAAATTTTATTATATCTGCTTGGTGTGTGTCTGTGTGTGGATACATGCTTGCCACAGTGCATGAGTGGAAGGCCCAAGGGCAAATTACAGGAGCTGCTTTTCTCTTTTCACCACCGCCACGTGGGGCTCCAGAATCGAACTCACGTGTTGACGCTTGGCAGCAAGCACCTTTACCAATTGAGCATTCTTGCCTGTCCTAAACAAGCTTTTTATTTTGGCCTGGGGGATACTTTGTGAGGTGAGTGCAGATCTAAGAAGCATGTGCAGGCTGCTGCCCAGACAGGAGGATTCAAGAGCCACCCTCTGCTTGACTGGCACTACCCTTGTTCCTGGGTCTGTGACAGTCACACTTTTAAGCCACTGAGGGAGGGAACTGGAAGGATTGGTGCTGAGTCAAGGTACATCCTACTGTCTGTTTTCCTCAGTCTGAGATTTGTATTGCCCAAGCAGCTTGGCACATGCTCTTCTGATTTTAAGTACTGAACTGGCTCCAAGAAACATCTCACCTCAGCTACTGGAATGTGCTGGTACAACTTTTCTTGGTGTGTGTGCGCGTGTGTGTGTGTGTGTGTGTGTGTGTGTGTGTGTGTATGATCACGCGTGCAAGTGCACATCATGTGCGTGCATGTGTATGGAAGTCAGAGGTCAACCTCAGTTGTCATCCTCAGGATAACTGTCTGTCAGTACCTGGAGCTCACCAATTAGGCTAGACCAGCTAGTCAGCAAGTCCCAGGGAGTCTTCTGTTTCCAACTCCCCAGCACTGGGAATAGAAGCAGGAGACACCACACCCACTTTTTTATATGGGTTCTGGGGATTGAACTGAGGTCTTTGAACTTGAAAATGCTTTCCCCAACTGACTGAACTTCCCCCTTTTTTCTTTTTAGTGTATGAATGTTTTATATATGTGTACCCACGTGTGCAATGCCTGAAGAGGCCAGAAGGTGTCAGATCCCCCACAATTGGAGTTACAAACGGTTGTTAGCTGCCATGTTGTTAGCTGGAAACTGAACCTGGGTCCTCTGCAAGAGCAACCAGTGCTCTTAACCACTGAGCCAACTCTCCACCCCAACAGTAGATTTTTCAATGTACTTATTTTCAAATGAGGCTCAAAACCAAGAGCTGTGAAAAAGGAGTGACCAGTTTTCAAAGCTGTCACTAACAAATTTCACACTAAATGGAAGGAACTGCTGAAACTGATGCATACACACACACACTCATTTTCAGACAGGGTCTTGTTATGCCACTTTCACTATGTAGACCACGCTGGTCTTTAACTTGCAAGTGCTGAGATTACAAGCATGGGCCACCATGCCTGGCCTCACACACAGTATAATTTAAAATATGGACTATACCTTCCTAAGAGATTGTTTCATTTTTAATCTAATCACAAAATGTAATGCTATATATAGTTCATGTATCAGTAAATAAATTAAAAATACTGAAATAAACCCCTTTTTTCCTATTCATTAGCCAAACAGGTTGTTTTAACTTTTTATTTTTAAATATTTTCTATGTGTATTAGCAATTTGCTGGTGTATATATGTACCTCATGCATTCCTGGTGCCCACAAAGGCCAGAAGAGGGCATTGTATACCCCTGGAATGGGAGTTACAGACAGTTGTTAGTAGCCATGTGAGTGCCAGGATCCAAACCCAGGTTCTTTGAAAGAGTTGCAAGTGCTCTTAACCAGAGACATCTCTTCAGGCCATTTTTACTTATTTAATTAAAAAATTTTAAATCATAATTTACTGTTCAAAGCCAGGCTCATCTACACGGCCATGTGGGTCCTGGGGATCCAATTCCGGTTGCCAGGTTTGGAGGCAGGTGTTCTTATCTGCTGAGCCATCTTGCCTCCCTTCAACTGTTTTTTTTGTTTTTTGTTTTTGTTTTTTTTTTGTCTTTTTTTGAGACAGGGTCTCCCTGCAGCCCTTGCTGGCCTGGAACTCACTATGTAGACCAGGCAGCCCTTGAACTCACAGAGATCCACCTGCCTCTGCCTCCCGAGTGCTGGGACTACAGGCCTGCACCACCATGCTCAGCCCCTTTAACTGTTTTTAAACCAACCTTATCAGACATCAGTATTTAGTAGGCGATTCAGAAGAACATGTGTTCTGATTCTGGCTTTGTGTGTGCACATTTTTTGAGTCAGGGTATTATACTGCAGCCCTGACACTCAGCCATCCTCTTGTCTCAGCTTTTCAAGTGTTGGCATTACAGGCACAAACCAGGGCACCCAACTAGTTTTATATTTTCAGTTCATTGTGGACTGAAATGAGATGGCTCAGTGGATAAAGGTGCTTGTTGTCAAGCTTTGACAACCTGAGTTCCATCCCTGGGACCCACATGGTGGAAGGAGAGAACCAAATCCTACACATTGTCCTATGACATCCATCTGTGTGCCATGGCATGCACATGCCTCCACCACCTCAAACACAAACAAAATGCAATAAAAATCCCACTCACTTAAATGTAAAAATTGTGTTAAAATTAGCTTTGCTATGATATAAACTATTACTCTTCAGCCTCCTTCTTAGGCTATGGTAAAAGAATTACCACGGTTTCAAAAAACAAAAAGAAAACCCCAAATAATCAAAACCACCACGGAAACAAAAGGGCTTGGGTTTGGTGACAGAGCACACCTAGCATATGCAGTGTCCTAGGTTCAATTTGCAGCGCGCGTGCACACACACATACCCTCATGCATGTGCACTCCAAAGAGCTCTTGTGAAAAAAATTAATATCCCAAGCATCCATTTTCAACTTTTAAAATCTATCCAAGCAGAATATGAACCCAGTTCTTACTATCTGGTTAAGTGCCACCCTGCCCCTCACCTCATTTTGGGGAGGGGGGCTATATATAAACATAGGAGAGCTTCGCACCAGGGCAAAGCTGAGTCCAGGGCAGCTGAATACCTTAGGTGTTAGAAAGTCAGCACAGGGGCAGCGTCATACCATTGGTGGGAACTGGAGGCTATGACACAAAACCTCCCCCAGAGGGTTGCTATATGACACCTGACCTGTTTGGTAGTAAGGTCTCGGTCCATCAAGCCCTTCATAAATTTTTACACTGGTCTGCTTTGCTTTCAAGTACATAAAACTAGGATTTCTATGGTAATGGGAAGTAAGCAATGTGAGAAAAGCCCACAACAAAATCCATTTCCAAATGCTAGAAGGTATTTACCACAAAATTTACCAGATTTTGCCATGAAATGTTCCTGAAAGTTAATTTTGCTTATGGGCTCTTCCATTTGACTTGGCAAGACCCTGTATGTTCTCCAGTACCAAGGAGCAGAATCTGAGCACCTGTTGTACCTCAGCTAAAGTGACTCCCAGTCCATTCTTGCCGAGTTTTGTACATGTAGATGGAGTGCAGGGATTAAAGACATTCGCAGCCATGTCCAGCTTGGAGCATGTTTTTTTTAACGGGCTTGAGATTTGTTATGCAATGGTCAAGTTTCTGGACTGTGGCTGTAGCTTACTGGTAGCGTGCTTGCTTTTGGTTCAATCCCCAGCCTTGTGAAAAACAAACAAAAAAAACCGAAACCCAAACACCAACCAAAAACCAAAACCAGATCCCAAATAACCACAAGGCAAAATGCCATAGCCATTACAAATACTAGATGGGATTATTCTCAGGCTGTGCATTTAGGGTATCTAAGTGAACGAATTGTGTTTAAACTAAGGTGCCATACCCAAGACATCGCAAATATATGCAAATACCCCAATTCCCCTGAAGATAAACAGGGTCTCCCAGTAGCCCCATCTAGCCTGGAACTCACTATGTAGACCAGGCCGGCCTTGAATTCAGAGATCCACCAGTCTCTGCCTCCCAAGTGCTGGGATTAAAGGCATGCACCACCACGCACGGATCTTCAACTGGTTCTTAAAATTCAATCAAACTTAAAAAGTATTTTCCAAAAAGCAGCACTATATATCAGATTTAGTTCTATAGTTATTTCAGATAGCATTTTTTTTTAGCCCAGGCTGGCTGGCCTCAAATGTAGCTGAGGATGACTGGACTGATCCTCCCAAGTGGTGAGATCATAGGCATATGCCAAAAAAGTTAGCTGTGCACTTGGTAACTGGGAGGTGGAAGCAGCAGGATTGCCACAAGTTTGAAGCCACCCTATGCTACACAGACTGTCTCAAAAGCAGTAAAGTGACACGTGAGGATTGGGATTTTTTTTTTCGTCTGTTTGAGACAGGGTCTCTCAAGTGCTGGTATCAAAGGTGTGCATCACCATGCCTAGTCTGGGATTCCTTTCTTTAGCAGTAACCCTTGAAATAATCCAATTTTAAGGAAGCATAAAGGTTACTTTTCAGACACTGAAAAGATGAAATGCTAAGCTCAAATTTTCACTCAACACAGGTGACTTGTTTTCAGACTTAAAATCACAGCTTGATATTCAGCTGCTTAGATATGAACACTGGATCTACAAATAAATGTCTCATGAACATGCCCCTTAAAAAAATTCAAGAGTTGTGGATGTGGCTCAGCAGTACAGCACTTGCCTAGCATGTTTGAAACCCTGGGTTCCACCCCCAGCAACGTGTGTCGGGGGGTAGAAATCCTATTTTAATAAATAAAAGAAAAACCGAAATTTAATTTATAAAGTTTTATTTTTGTATATGTGCTAGATCTTAGGAACTGCAGACAATCTTTATGTCAGTCTGTTGGCTTGTAAAAGACTAAGAAGTATGTGGGATTTGGGCGGTGAAATTTCCTTTCGGGAATCTGAATTCCAAAATGAAAAAAATAATTTCACTCATTTGTGACTTGAAAATGTGGTTCACCTTTCCCCATCTTACACCTTTAAGTTTGGAGGACAAGTGCTACATTTCTGCAAACATGAAATAATTAGAAATACAATCGGCAGCGAGTTAATACATTCAGCACTTCTGTAGTGATTGATCACATCCAAAACCTTACTTTCAAATATGAAACACTTATGTAGAAGTGTAGGACCAATTCTAGTTGGGACCTACAAAGAAACCAGTACTGAATAGTTTTGTTGCTAACACAAAAGCTGGGACAAAGGGGTGCTGTCTTCCTTTATCAGCAGTCTGTACGTCCTCGTACCTTCAAACTAGAGACCAAAACTGAGCACTTATAAAAGGCAATTTTCTAACATTCTAAATAAGGCAGGATATAGTCACCAAATTAACCACAAAATTTGACAAAGCATGGGAAAATTAAGCTGGAGAAGTACTAAGAAAAACCTGAAAACTACCCTAAAGTTAGTTACTAAAGAATATTCACCGGAATATTCACAGACTTGCTTTCCTTTATAAAAGTAATTCAAATAAAAAAGCTCCTCATCTTCTTAAACCAGTACGAGGATTGAAGACTTCAGTTGTTATAGTTTACTAATAAAAGTTAATCATGAAAATAGAAAACATTTGAATAATCCTAAGTCTGTATAATAACAGCTAAGAGACAAAAAGTTGGAAAATCATCACTGAGGGGAAAAAAAAAATCAATGAAAAGGAAAAAAGCCCAAATATGATTCTATGTTGTTTCTGTCTCGGCGACACTGAAATATAAAAACTCGTTTGGTGGAAGGCTTTGAAACAGCAGCAATATGGTGTTGACCAAGTTGTACACTGAAATACTTCGATCCAACAGGGCAAAGCCCTGGTTCACACACTTTCACAACTAAAATGTCTTCAGTCTTTATGTTAACAGATTCTATTGTCTTCAATAGAGTAATCATGCCATTTAGAAATCTGGGAGCATTTCAAAGGAAGACTAGTGATTGCACAACCAACGTTTAAAGTAGGAAACATGGCTCAAAAGAATCATTTGAGAATCAATCATTTTTAGGCACTTTTAAGACTTGAAATTCAAAATGTGCCATTCATTTATATTCAGAGAAAGACCTCAAAATCACCACTGTTGCTCTTACAATAACATGCACCTTAAAATATCCAGTTATACATTAATGCTTAAGAGTTAAATATAGAAA
Source organism: Nannospalax galili (assembly GCF_000622305.1). Lineage (NCBI taxonomy): Eukaryota > Metazoa > Chordata > Mammalia > Rodentia > Spalacidae > Nannospalax > Nannospalax galili. The sequence goes on along the minus strand of NW_008330152.1, from coordinate 2,744,870 downwards.
ATAATTTGCACAAACAAAAATAACTCTATTCAGTCTCCCTCACTGTTTGCTGCAACAGACTGACTCTCAAATGAGGGAAATGTGATTCACAAGCCCTCAATTGGAATGGAACTGAGGACTTGTAAATGAAAAGCAACAAGTGGGGGGGGGTGGTCTCCCTCCAAGAACAATTCAGTCTCTGAAAACGTCATTTCCTCTTATTTAGGAAGTCACTAAGTTTTTAAGTGTATTTCACACTTTCAATTGAGAAGCTGGAAATGTGAAAGTTGCCTGTCAAATGGTGAGATAATGTAACTAGTAATAATAGTTAACTTGTCCCAATAGTTAACCTACTTCACTAGTTGGGGAACTTTAAAATTTTCCAATTGGAACTGCAAACACTGTACAACCTTTGCTCAAACTATAATTCAGGCTGAAGGTGTCCTAAAATGTTTGAAGCCCTGGATCCTCAGCTCCCCTCCAAAATGAAATGAAAGCAAGTTCTGATGTAAAGTAAAAACAGAATCTATCTGGTATTAAAAGTTCCTAATACTACAGGAAACCTAGAAGCATGACTGTGGAATATTCTAAGAGACCCGAAGCTTTAGCTTAAATACCTTCCCCTTTTACCACAAAATAACCTAATGTTCATGCTTCTGCTCTGTTCCAACTATAGCATTTCGACAACACATTTTTTCCTATTAACTGAATTGTAAAAAATACAACCAGCTTGTGCTCATTAAATATACATGTATATAAAAAACATACAAAAAGTACACGATTGATAGCAAACTTTTACAGTGTCAGCATCTTGTTTTTTCCAAGTCTTTAGTAAAGGGCCAAAGATCTAATTTTTCTGTGCACAAAAACTTTATGTGACTGAAATTCTCATTCCAGTGTCATGCCTATGCATGCT
>NW_008330152.1:2668975-2738975 GCF_000622305.1 Nannospalax galili | reverse complement strand
CAGAGTTCACAAGCTTTTGCAAGTGTCATCCTAGCGCTATGTGATCGCTCCAAGAAATAGCCATTTGATGTTTCATTGCTTTGCACTGGAGGAGACCAATTATTATAAGTATATTGAGGATTGCCAGTGTAGGGTCTTCTTTCAAGTTCATCTCCAAGCCATTCCACTGCCCAGGTCCATTTCCTTTTAAGATCTCCATTGCCCTTCAAAAGAAAATAAAACCGTAAGAATTTGGAATATCTCAAATGTAACAATATGACAACCCCATATCCTCAGGGTTCTATTCAATCTTCCCATTTTCTTTTAAGAGAGCCTTGCTATGCTGCCCTGGCTGCCTAGTAATTCTATGTAACACAGGCTGTCTTTGAACTTGGGGCTGTCCTTTCTTGCCTTAGCCTTGAGTACTGGGATTACAGGCATGCACCCACCATGCCTGGCTTAAAACAGGACCTTAATGTCATTTCCCCCTTTTTTTTTGGTTTATGATGCTGGGGATTGAACCCCCAGGGCTTTGTACATGCTGGGCACACACTTTACTGCAGAGCTACAGCCCTAGCCCCTTAAAACAGGACCTTTAATTCTGATGTGAATTTTTATGAAATTATAAGAAAATACTCTCACCTGCAGGATTTGGTAAGCAACAGGACAATTGCTAAAGAGAGCTACCATACATTTTATACACTGGTATGCTCTTTTTTGATAGTGATTCTTAGAACGCTGGATTGTGTCAAACAGCCCATCTCGATCATCTGGAATTCCTTTAAGGGCATTATGAATTCTGAAAGACAATCAGATAGAAGATAAAAACTTCTAAAATCTAATAGAAGCTAACATTTGAGTGTCTATTACATGCCATCCCCAAGGATCTATGGGTCTAGTTGTTTCACACTGGACAGTACTATTATTAAACCCTTGAGCAGATGAGAAAATTCGTCAACAGCTTGCCCAAGGTCATGCAGCTGCAAACCAGTCTGACCCAAGTCTGTGCCGTTTATTACAAGTCCAAAACAATTTTGATGTAAAATTTAAAGACATTACCAGACGCAAATTCAGGACAGTCAAGAGTACAGCATATTTTTTTTTTTAAAGTTAACAATTAGGTTCACAGATGCTGTAGTTCAGAATAATTTGTTCTAGGTAATTCTTTTTTTGGAGTCAAGGTCTCAGGATGGCCTTGAACTCTCAATCCTGCCTCAGCCTACCAATTGTTGAAATTACATGCACGTACCACCATACCCAGTGCCTGTTTGTGTTAGCCTTCACCCACCAATTAAAAAAAATACAATATATACCCATGAGACCAAGCACTATTTAGCCATAAAAGGATACATGCTGTAATATGGAAGAACAGTGTAAAAATTATGCTGAGGTAAAGCAACCAGATACAAAATACCAAATACTATTATTCTATCATGTCAAAATGATGAGAATAGGGAAATTCATTGAAGCAGGCAGATTAGTGGTAGTTAGGGGTCTGGACAGACTGGGAATGACTAAGTGGATATATATATGCTTCTTGCTGTTTAATCTCAAACACCACACATAAAGCCTGTTTCTCCATCAATTCTTTCTTGGGGGAGAGGGGTGCTGAGGGTAGAACCTAGGGCCCAGCCTAATACATAATAGGCAAGTACTCTGCCACTGAGCCACACCTCTCTACCTTAATCTTTGTCAACTGATATGAAGTACTAAATTATTGCATCTACCACATCACATTTTCTTCCCACTAATACCAACAAATTTCAAATAATATGTTTGATATTATCTTTATCTACGTTGTTTCCTCTCCCCCTAGCAATGTTTACCAAATGAACTAAAAAGCTCACAATGAAATTATTTTTAAGCTTGAGTCAATAGTAATGAATGGTATTTTCTACTATCTGACTACATGAGTTACTTCTCACATTTAATCTAACATGTTTTTTACTACATCATGTGCTAATGAAACAAGAGAGCTTAGGGGCTGGAGAGACTGCTCTTGCAGAGGACCCAGGTTCGATTCCCAGCACCCACATGGCGGCTACGAACCATCCTTAACTCCAGTTCCAGGGGAATCCAAAGCCCTCTTCTGACCTCCATGGCACTGCACAACACGGGTGCACTCACATGCAGGCAAGACACTCATGCACATAGAATGAAAATAATAAAACATTAAAAGAGAGCTTAGTTAGATGCATGTATGAATGAAAGCTACATGCATTCTTCTATTTTCAAATGGAAAATTGTAAAAGCTAGATTACTTTAAAAGCATCTCAGGAAAAAAGTTTCAAATCCTTTGGTGATAAACCTGCACTTTCCTAGAGGAGGTTTCAGCTTAACTTCTGGCAAGTGTCCTCCTTTGCAGTTTTAAATGGCTCTCAAATGCAACACTGAGGTGCTGTCTAGCGTTCCTAAACTGTACCTTACAGAGATTGTGCACTAGAAAAGCTCAGTTCAGGCCCGAGTTGTAAAATCGGCTGGTTCTAAGTTCAATGTTAAGGAGTTAACAGTATATATTAATTAAGGTGCTTAAAACTTTTACATTTATTATTTTATTTTTGGTCTTTTTGAGACAAAAATAGCCCCAGCTGGCCTGGACCTTGGGTCCTCTGCAAGAGAAGCCAGTGCTCTTAAATGCTAAGTCATCACTCCAGCCCTCTCTATCTTGTATATATATAATTTTTATTTTATGTGTATGTGTGTATTGCCTGCATGCAGATAAGTGCACCCATGTAGTGCAATGCCCACGGAGTTCAGAAGAGGCTGTCGGATCCCCTGGGACTGGAGTTATGGACAGTTGGTAGCTGCCATGTGGGTGCTGGGATTTGAACCCAGGTCTTCTGCAAGAACAACCAATGTTCTTAACCGCTGAGCCATCTCTCCAGCCCCCAGTCCTTTATCTTTTAAAAATTTGTTATTGTGTGCCTGTGAAGGTCAGGCTACAACCTTGGCAGAATTAGTTCTCTCCTTCTACCATGTGGTTCCTGGGGATTAAACTCAGGTCATCACGCTAGGAAACAAGTGACCTTACCCACAAAGCCATCTGGCTGCCCCACCAGACTACTATTGTTATTGGTTGATGACGCATTATTTCATGTTAACTAATTGTAAAACTAATGTAATCTAATCCTAAAATAATGAACCCCCCTCCCCACTTTCCTAGTTTTCTTTTTCTTTTTGGTCTTTTTGAAACAGCTAGCCCCAGCTGACCTGGAACTCAGAGATCCACCTGCCTCTACCTTGCCAAGTGCTGGGATTAAATGCGTGCACTACCTGGCCCCAAGATTGTTTTTTTAATGTGGTGACTGTCAAGTTAAGATGTGTATAACATTAATTATCCAAATAAAAAGGAATTATTCACCTGTGAGTCTGCCATGAGTCTTCAATCAGTAAGATTTGTAAAAGCAGATCCAAATAGGGCCGGAGTTCATAAGTATAGGAATATGCAACCTAGAAACAGGTAAAATGCAATGAATAATGTATAAAATAACAACAAATCAAGTCAAAGAGATTTATCAATATTTATTTTTTTTAACCTGCCAAAGTAGTTCACTGAGGACAGTAGATGAGAACTGAGGATTCTCCCAGCAGCAAAAGCGAAGCAATTTGACAGTCTCCTCTGAGTTACTGCAATCTTCAATGATTTTCTTCACATAACTTGTTCTCACAAATAAAATGTCTACCACATTTTGCTGAATTGGCATTATAGGTTGAGATAAATTAGGATCACCAAAAGGATTTGGAAGAGGAGGATTGCCTAAAAAAGATTTGTCATCAATCAACAACTAGTAAGCTAACAATGCCTTTGTCTCCCTATACCCTCCCTAGCTTGCCTCAATCTCACAGAGATCGACTTGCCTCTGCCTTCCAGAATGCTGAAATTAAAGGCACGTACCACCAATGAAAGACAGACAATTCATTCTTCACAGAAAATACCCTGTGAACTTAGTTTAGAAAAATAATACTGTAAATCACATTTCCTAAGCATAATGAAGAAATGTAGTAGTATACATTACAATGATTAGATGTAACAAGATAGTCAAGTGGAAAAAGGATCCCTACTAAACACGTGAAAAAGGCACAGAGCTGCAAATACTGGTGCTTTTTATGGGTTTTGGTCTTTTTGAGACAGAGTCTCCCTTGTAGCCCCAGCTGGCCTGGAATTTGTTATTTAGACCAGGGTGGCCTCAAACTCAGAGCTGGGATTAAAGGCGTGCATTACCACATCTGGCAGAGCTGCAAATATTGTAAACTTTTGAAGTATGGACCTTCTTTCAGACTCTCCCTTTGTATTTAAGCCATCTCCTGAATTGTTTGATCCGTTCTCGATAAGACTCCCAGCATTCAAAAACTATTGCCAAGAATACTTTACCATTGATTGAAGACTGCATTCTTGAAGAGACATTGCAACAGCGGATTAGCTGTGACACTACTGAGTATAATTTGCCTAACTCAGCATACTGATATTTAATTGGAGGCCCAGGACCTTCATCTAAAGAAACAAGCATAAAGGTAGCAGGTACACTCAGTTTCAGCAGCTGTGTCTTCTCCGCCACTCCTGCAGTTAAGAAGAGGAAAAAAATCAGGATGGCAAGAACTTCTCAAATAAAAAAAGCTATTAAAAATATCTATCACTTTCCCCCCTTCTTAGAGAGAGAGAGAGAGAGAGAGAGAGAGAGAAAGCTTAATCTTCCACCTTATCCTTTGAGGCAAGGCCTCTAAATCAAACCCAGAGCTCTGGGCGGGGGTGGGTGTCCCTGGTCTTCACCTGGAATCACAGGCAAACTACCATGCCTAACCAGTATTTACATGGGTTCTGGAGATAAGAACGCCCCAGTCCTCTTTGTTGTAGGGCATTTTAACTTTTTATGGTCAGAAGCACATTGCTTTTACTTGTACTTAAGAGATCTATTTGACTAGGGTAAGAAATTTACTACTTGTGTTATGGAATTTGTCAAAAGTAGTAATGTTGGGGTCAGTAACACCAACACCTTATTGGCAACTTCTGTTTTCTACCATAGGAAATTTATCTCCTCCTCTCCAAGTTAATTAAAATAACAGTGTAATAATTTAAAAATTACATTCCTTACCTCCATTTAACCAACATACATTTACTGATTGAGACTATGCATACCTCCCCACCCTTTTCTTTTACTGCACTGGAGACTGAACCTAGGCCTGTGCTTATGTTAGGTAAATGTTCGCCCACTGAATTCCATCTCCAATATTTTGTGTTTTGAAAGACAACACAACAGAATACGTGGCAAAATTGATCTATTAATCACTGAACAGGAATGACCAGGTGATGCTAGAACGACCACACTTCTTCAGGGAGGCAAGTTGTCATACAGAGACAAAAATGAGTGATTTACGTGAATTCTTTAAAAAAATTTTTTATTATATTTTATACATGAGTGTATTGCCTGCATATATGTTAAGTGCACCTGTGTCATGCAATGTTCTTGGAGGTCAGAAGAGGGCATAGCATCCCCTTAACAGGAGTTATGGATGGTTGTTAGTTGCCATGTGGGTGCTGGGATTTGAACCCCGGTCTTCTGCTCCAACAGCCAGTGCTCTTAACTGCTGAGCCATCTCTCCAGCCCCTTAAGTGAATTCTCTTTTGTTTTTGGTCTGTTTGAGACAGGGTTTCCCTGTAGACCCAGCTGGCCTGGAACTTGCTATGTAGACCAGGCAGGCCTCAAACTCACAGAGATCACCTGCCTCTGCCTCCAAGTGCTGGGATTAAAGGTGTGTGCTACCACACCCAGCTAAGTGAATTCTTAAGTGATTGATTTTTGGTTCGGTGGTCCTGGAAGTCAAGCTTAGGGCTTCATATGTGCTTGGCAGATGCTCTGCCACTCAACTACACCCCCAGCACTGTAAGTGGATATTTCTATTTTCTCACCTTTAAATTTAGTTTACTTCAACAGCAATAATATATTCCAGATCTCTACTCAAAGTTGAGGAATACCACAAACATCTGGGGAAGCTTTTGAAAATATGGCTTTTTTTTTTTTTGCAATATAACTGGGAATTCTGATTCATTTGTGTGGATAAGGCTTAGGAATGAGCATGTTCAAAAATGTTCAAAAAGAAGCCAGATGTGGTAGTGATGCTTTACGAGTATAAGTTCAAGACAACAGAGCCTCACTTATGTTTACTCCAAAGGTAAGGCACATATATAAATAAGTATCAAGTAGACAGGGCAAAGTTCTGCCATCAGAGAAAATTCAGAACAGGTTGGATAAATAAAATGGTCTACTTTGATTTCTATTTCATCATGTGACCTAAATTAAACGACCTTACCATCTAGCATACTTTAATAGACTATGAGAATTTCAATTCTTACCTAAATTGGCATACATTACAAACAAGTTGAAATACTGCTGTAAATGACGTCCATGCTCTGAAACTTCCCTTCTCAACAGATTTAGTACTGCTCTTAGTAAGTGATCACTCAAGCTTAAGTTGTCATAAGCCTGTAAAGGAGAAAACATTAGCTGTTTCTCAACAGCAAGGTACAAGTATAACTGAATTTGTGCTTTAAAAATGTAAGGGACATGTATGTTTGTTGAACATAAGCATAATTTTCTCTAAGGACAGATTACATGAATTTCACTCCACCCATTAAAGCTGAGTTCAAGGACTTGTGAATGCTAGGCAAGTGTTATGCCACTGTTCTTTAGAAAAATTTTTTTGGATTTATTTATTCTATGTGTGTAAGTGTTATGTCTGCATGTATGTCAGTGCATCCGTGTCATGCAGTGCCCGAGTAAGACAAAAGAGGGCACTGCATCCCATGGAACTGGAGTTATGGACAGTTGTCAGCCACCATGTGGGTGCTAGGATTCAAACCTGGGTCTCTTAAGAACAGCCAGTGCTCTTAACCACTGAGCCATATCTCTCCAGCCCCTCAACTCTCTTCTTTCTTACTTCTTGAGAAAAGGTCTTACTAAGCTAGCTCTGGACTTAAAATTCTCCAGCTTTAGCCTCTTTAGCAGTTGGGCTTATAGGCCTATACCTATAGGCCTAGCTTTACACTATTACAAGAGCTTGCTTCTCGGAAAAGGCAATGAAGAGGTTGCTTTCTTTTCTTCTTTTTTTTTTTGAGATAGGGGTTACATATGTAGACCAGTTGGGCTTTGAACTTTTAAATATATTTTATTATTTTTTATGTGTGTGAGTGTATTACATACATGTATGTTGAGTGCACCTGTGTCATGCAATACCAAGGTGGTCAGAAGAGGGCATAGGATTCCCCTGGAACTGGAGTTATTAGACAGTTATTAGCTGCCATGTGGGTGCTGAGAATTAAACCCAGGTTCTCTGCAAGAGCAGTCAGTGCTCTTAACTGCTGAGCCATCTCTCTAGCCCCGAGCTTTGAACTCTTAAACCTCCTCCTTCAGCCTCCTAAGCGCTGGGATTATAGGCATGTGTCAGAACACCCAGCTTTAGAGTTCATTATAGATCTTTCAGTGTTGCAATGAAAAGAAAAAATGTTCATAAAAATTCACCAAAATATTTATGAAAATACATATAGAAATATGCTACTTTGTAAGTTAATCTTTAGTCCCATTAATCTTTAGTCCCAGCATTTGAGAGGACAGAAGCAGGCCGATCTCTGTTGAGATCAAGGCCAGCATGGTTTACACAGCAAGTTCCAGGTCAGCTCGGGCTACAGGAAGACCCTGTCTCAAAAAGACTAAAAACCTCTCCCCAAACATTAATCTATGTTATAATTAAGCTACTGCATGTAACTGAATGGAACTCAGACATCAGGCTGTATATCTTTATGTTAACATAAATAAACAGATAAAAACATGCATATGGGTTTAACTTCCAAGAAACACTATTTTTGCAAACACAAAATTAGAAATAAAAATACAGTTACCTGACTAGAAGGTCCAGGAGATGCGAAAGGTGAAGGACACGGGCCATCTTGTAAGGAAAAATGTGCAATAAAAACTATAAGTTTTGCAAATGCACCCCTTACTTCGGCACTAGGGCATTCCAAAAGGTATTCAGAAAAGCGATTTGAAACATTAAAAAGGACATTATGAGCAAACCAAAAGCGTACGTTCTTGCTGTGACGAAGAAGAATACACAAGGCATCATACCTAAAACAAAACAAATCTATTACTTTCAATTCAGCATCATTTTTCCTTACAGTAAAGGGATGATTCAAAAAGAATTATACAATAGGTGAAAGCTTGTTATTGGCCACTAAAAACCCATTATCAAACTCTTGATATATATTCAAGAATAAAATATCTTCTTTCCTTATTTCAGTATCTTACTTTTAGCTAAACAAAAAAAACCCCATTTTTTTGTTTGTATGTGTATGTGTAGGTAAGAGGACTATTTGCTAAGAATTAGTTCTTTCCTTCTATGTGGGCTCTAAAGATCTAACTCAGGCTGGGTGTGGTGGCGCACGCCTTTAATACCAGCACTTGGGAGGCAGAGGCAGGTGGATCTCTGTGAGTTCAAGGCTAGCCTGGTCTACATAGTGAGTTCCAGGACAGCTGGGGCTACAGGAAGACCCTGTCTGAAAAAGACCAAAAGAAATAAAAAATAAATAAATGAAAAGAAAGAAAAAAATCAAACTCAGATTGTCAGGTTTGGTAGCAAGACTCTTCCCTCAATGAGTCATCTCACTGGTCCTGAGTAAAACTTATTAAAAAGATTATAATGGCTTCTATACTTTTAACAAGTTTAATAGGAGGAGTCAGTACCTGAATTATAAAATGCCTAACAAATACCAATTATTTTATTTTAGTATGATTTCTCTCAGTATAATTTTTTTAAGTCTGCATTTTTTTTGGTGGTGGTGGTGTCTCCCTGTAGCCCCAGCTGGCCTGGAACTCACTGTGTAGACCAGGCTGGCCTTGAACTCACAGAGATTTGCCTGTGCTGGGATTAAAGGCGTGTGCCACCACACCTGGCTTATTCTGCATTTTTGATGGAAACAATAGTCTAATAAACTGCTCTAGCTTTTGAAACCATGAGACTTATTGTTCAAAAGCTAGAGCAGTTTATTAAAGAGCCACACCAAATTTTAATTTTTTAGGAATAATCCAAAGCAAAGTACCAATCACTGGCAGATCCACGAACTATTTTCTTTGTGTGAAATCCTGTAGTAAAGAGGAACCTAGCAGCAAGTTGAATACTAATCATAGTGATTTCTTCTGCTTCAGGAGACAGGTGATCTTGTCCTATTTAAAAAGAAAATTGCAAATATTAAAAAAACTTATATTCAAGCCCCATTTTCAAACTAGTTTGTATTGTGAAACTAGTTTGTATTGTGAAGAGTACAAAATTTGTTAACATCAAGAAAGCGCTTCTTAGGTTACTTACATATAAAATTTTTATTCTTGTATCGGCTCAATACAACATACTTTATAAACTAATGCAAGAGTCAAATCGCTACAACAAACAAAAAGCTCTGTCTCCAAACAGTATATTGCTCAAATATAAGTCAGGGTAAATGTGACTTTAACTCAAAGAAAAAATTTAGAGCCGTTTAAAATGAAAATATCAATCATGATTCTATGCCCACTAGGTAATCTTGTAAAAACTTCTCTTTATTATAAGAAAACCCTTGACATTTACCTGGAGGAGGGTTTAAGTAAACACCATTACATGTAAGTAGTTTTTTCATAAACTGAAAATATTCCAGACTGTACTGCATTCGGTTATGCATGAATTGTACATTCTGCTTCCGTACACTTCTCTCAATGGCTGACGGCATGACAATCTGATGGGGCCTTGTGGTGACAGCAAGCTCTGATATATATCTTATCAACTCATCATCTTGATCTATTGTGTCCATTCGTTCATAAAAAAGTATATAAGCATTCCACCACCTTTTCTGGCGCCTGTATGACATGCGCTTCATCATGTGATCAAACACTTCTCCCATGTATTCGCCACCAAAACACTGGTTTTTCATTTCTTCATCATCATCCATTTTACACTCTGTTACATCTCCATCATCAAATTTATACCAGCGATTTCTTTCACCATCTCCACCATTTCTTTGAATGATGTAAGAGTAATAATGCCCTCCACTTGCTTGACCACTGTGCACAAGCACACCCACAAGTCTGTATTTTGTGCTTCCTGCTGCCTCGCTTTCAGACTGTTCGTTCTGTTGTATCAACTGACTCTCTGGGTTTACATTATCGCCCTCCAGCTTAGCAACACCTGCAACTGTGTAAGGTTCCATGTCTAACTCTCGAGGAAATTCGAAGTAATCATTGAACTTGATTGCACATTCTCTTTCCCAGTCATAGTCGAATCGTTTTAGTTGGATAGCAAGAACAGGAGGCAACTTTTTAATTAGTAAGCGCTTTACAGTATCAACCTAAAATCAACAGAGAAAATTACCTGATAGTAATCCATTGCAAAAAAACAAAACCCAAGAAATTTCTCCCCTCCCCCCAATACTCCAAAGGAAACTTAGGATGTTATACATGCTAAGCAAGCATTCAACCGTGAGCTATCCCCTCCAGTTCTCTTTTTTGCCCAGTCTTTCAACTTGCTCTGTAAGCCCAAATGGGCCTTAAACTCATGATCCTCCTGCCTCAGCTTCCTAGGTAGTTGAGATTACAGGCCTGTGCCACCAGGAGTGGGACCAAGCAAACTTCTCTTGAGAAGGGGCCTTACACTGTAGCTCCAAATGGCCTTAGATTCACTATATAGCCCAGGCTGGCCTCGAACTTGCAGCAAACTTGCTGCCTGCCCTAGCCTCCCTTGTGTTGGGACATTCCCAGTGTGAGCCATTATGTCTAACTTCAAACAAATTCTGAGATGGCACAACAAAAGTTTTCTAAGTCTTACTTCGAACTGTCAACTGTAATCAAATTTATGATAAAAACATAAGGCAATTCTGTGAGTTGATGTAAATATTAACTGAAGTTAAAAATATGGAAGTGGTCTATGCCACTTACTAAAAATTGCAAAACTTAGTGATACATCATTACTTTTGTATGGTTTTTATATTGTCCTTGCCATTTAGCCATTACTGCTTCTTTGATATTTGTAGTTATTCTTTTTTTTTTTTTTTTGGTCTTTTTGAGACAAGGTCTCCCTGTAGCCACAGCTGGCCTGGATTCGCTAATGGAGACCAGGCTGGACTCGAACTCACAGAGATCCACCTGCCTGAAGTCAGCACTTCTTAAATGTCTTCACCAAATAAACTTCTACATCAATTATCATCTTAATTGACTCTTTAATCACTATGACAAAGGAAGATGGGGAAAAAAGTGTGAACTTTGAGGATGAAAACCAACTCCTTCAAAATTATGTATCATTTTTAAGACACTTTCATTAATTCTTTGAGAATGTCATACAGTGTATTTGATCATATTCACCCCAGTCCTCTCCTAACTCCTCTCAGATTCAATCCTACCTCCTAACTAATTAAAAAAAATAATCCGGAGTCCAATTTGTGCTGACTGCATGTACTCCTAGGTGTGGGGAAATCTACTGGAGCATGGCCTACCTGCCAGGAGTCACGCCCTTAAAGAAAACTGGCTCTATCTCCCCCAGAAGCCATCAACTGTGAAAAGCTCCTTAGTTAGGGATAACAATTATTTTAACAGACAATCCATACCTTTTTATTGCATTTTTCACAATGATATGCATTTGCCCCTTCTAGTAAATCTCCTTTGACATACTGTTCCAAAGAATCAAGAAGATTTTGGTGGTTTCTAATATCTACGTTGAGAGTGGTAAAAGATTCTTCACATTCGTACCTAAAGAAATTAAGAAATGATCAAAAAGGATTTACTCGAGATGGGCGTGGTGACACAAGCCTTTAATCCCAGCACTCTGAGGCAGAGGCAGAGGCAGGTAGTTCTCTGTGAGTTCTAGGCTAGCTGGTGACACAGAGAGACCCATCTTAAAATAAAAAAACAAACAAAAAAAACCCAACAACAACAACAAACAAAAGGCTTACTCTTCAGCTCTCTAAACATTTTATTTAGCCATGGACTTAATGCAAACTACATTTATAATATTTAGGCTAAGAACCTTTAATGCTGTCAATACTGACAACATTTCTTGGGTACTTAGACTATATCAGTCACTATAGTAGGCTAATTACACATTTTATATGACAGGTTCTTTGTCTTTGCAACAAAACTGCTTGAGAACTACTGCATCTTCACTGCAGGGAAATAGGTTCTAAAAAGTTATCTTGGTCCAAGTAATTACAAGAAATGGAATTTTGAAGCCAGGTCTATTTGGGCTTACATTACATTACAAGTTTAAGCTCTTTTGTTCATATCATGTTGCTTGTAAGTGTGGTTTCTTTAGACAGTATTTATGGGCCCCATAGACTTTGTGGCAACTGCTTTATTTTGCCGTTCTAGCAAAGTACGTAATTCAGTGAGCATGTTCCAATAAAACTTTAGAGAGACAGTGTCAGGCTGGATTAGGTCCATGTTTGACAGTTTGCTGACTCTTATTCTAGGAAAATAAAATCCTCCATAGACTCGCGGTTCTTTATGATATACAACAACAACAACAACAACAAAACACTAGCTTGGTGGCAAGTGCCTTTACTACCTGAGGCATCTCACCGGCCCTAAAACACCATTTTATATTTTGGTGAAAAGGGCTGGCCAAACCAACATTAAATGACAACATAAATGAATTAAGCCCAAATAAAACTTTGGTTTAAAAAAATTAATGAAAAACAATTTTAAAAATGTGTTACTAGTGTATATGTGGCTGCATATACACTGCATTCATGTTTAGGTCAGAAAACAACTTTGTAGAGTTGATTCTGTCCTTCCACGTTTACATGGATTCCAGGGATTGAAATCATGTTGTCAGGTGTGCACTGCAAGTGCCCTGACTGGCTGAGCCATCTTACCAGACCTCAATTAAAAAAATAAAAAAAATTAGCTGGGCATGGTGGCAAATGCTGCCTTTAATCCAAGGACTGGGAGGCAGAGGCAAGCAGATCTCTGTAGGTTCAAGACCAGTCTGGTCTACATAGCAAATTCCAGGCCAGCTGGGGCTACAGGAAGACCCTGTCTCAAAGAGACCAAAAAAATTTAAATTTTGTTATTTTTATATGTATGAGTGTTTTGCCTGCAAGTAAGTGTTAATACATATGCACAGCACTCTGATTTTAGTGCCTTCAGAAGCCAGAAGAGAGTATCAGATCCCTTGGAGCTAGAGTTACAGGTAGTTATGAGCTGCTAGATGTGGGTCCTCTGTAAGAGCAGTAAACACTAACTACTGAGCCTTCTTTTGAGCCCCCCTTTAATTAGCATGCAAAACAAAACTTTGATGTGAAGAGTCAGAATTTTGTGTTCATTAGTGCATACAGAATGCATACTTTTAGTTGCTTTTTGTTTTCCCAATTTATTTACTTTTATTTTGTGTGTCTGAATGGCCTGCATGTATGTAAGTGCACCCATGTTGTGCAGTACCCACAGAAGGCAGAAGAGGGTGTCAGACCTCCTGGCATTGTAGTTACAGATGGTTGTTAGCCCCCATATAGGTTCTGGGATTTGAACCTGGGTCTTCTGCAAAGCAAGCAATTTTCTTAAGCACTGAGCCATCTCTCCAGCCCGTTTGTTTTAAAGACAGGGTCTCACTAAGGACCTATGGCTGGCCTCGAACTCACAGATCTCCATCTGTCTTTGCTTCCCAAGTGATGAAATTAAAGGTGTTGCCACCATGCCTGGCTTTTTTTTTTCTTTAGCTATTTTTTTTTAAATAATCATCCTTACCTTAAAAAAAAAAAAAGAAAAAAAGAAAGATAAGAGTCACATTCTGTAGCCCATTCTGGCCTCAAAGTCTCAGTCCTACTGCTTCAGGCTCTCTAGTGCTGGGATTACAGGCGAGGGCCACTACACCCAGAACTTAATTTCCCTTTAAAAGTTACAGCAACAAAAACATTTTCCCCCTCAACCTGTATACACATATATACCCCCCCTGAAGAATGATGCTAATAGCTGAAACTGTTTTTTAAAGTATTTTATTTGAATAGGAAAAAATACCTCAAGCCTGTCATTCTCTAAACTTGATATATTTATAATATTAAATTCTAAGATAAAATGCAAACATGTAATTAACATCTCTAGCTGTATGTAAAATGTAATCTTAGTTTCTTAGAATATAAAGTATGAAATAGTAAGTAATTAAGCAGAGTAAAATGAATCAAGTTATTTGCTAAAGTAAGAAAGCATCCCACAACAATGAGATAATGCACAGAATGTAATTTATTCAGTTGTGGGTGTTTAATGAACAGTGGCTTATTCCATTTTGTACTAGTACTAGTAAGAATTTTGGTTTTGTTAGCATAGAACAGTATTATATATTAGCACTTACCTATGTGGGCAACCTTGGCAAATCTTCTGATCAGCAAAGGAACCTCCTAAGACTTTACTTAGCATAGCAGGGTGTCCTAAGGCTTTTAAAGCTTCATCTAAACTATCCACCAATGAATTAAAAAACTCCAAAGCATCATGTTGTTCACGAAGATTAACAGGCTCACCCCAAAGCCTAAACAGTGAATGGAATAAAAGATGTAGTAGTATTTGACACTCAGCAATATATACATTTTCTAGTCAAGGGAAAAAAAGGCAAGGAAATCACAAATGACTATATATATATATATATATAAACATATGAGAAGTAGGAAGAAAAAAAAGTATTTTATGTATAACATGAGAGGACAGTGAAGCTCAAAGCACAAGCGTACTCCAGTGGCAAAGAACTGCCACAGAACTACAGCTATGGTTGATACAGTATGGTTCCAAGAAAAGTGGTTGGGTTGCTTTAGGCAGTGTGACGTATACATGCATTTTGAACCCAATTAAAGATGCTACTAAAATGAGGTGGTGAATCTTACAGGACTGTTTTGACTATGTATATTGCTAAAGTTTGGATTATAGACAATGGTCTATTTACTCTTCATTAAATTGATTTTTCCCAAGTGAAAAAAGGTCTGAGTTGTTCTACAGTTAATCTTTTTGAGTAATCTCAGGCTAAATTTATGCAAACCAATTCTGAAGAAACAAACTATCACTCATACATACCACAAAATGAGAACTGCCATTGCTCAAGCCCACGCACTACTGGAATCTACCTGACATTGTTTCATAAATACACATAGAGAATCTAAGTGTATTCTTTCCAATCAAGAGATATTGACAAATGTATTTTAGATACTGCAGACCATCTTTTGATAAATATCTCGTGTATGTAGCAAATAATGTCAATTATATTTTAGACCAAAAATATTGCACATACTAACTATAAAATCAGATTGATCATTTGTTAAAATCAAACTGTTTTAGGGCTGGAGAGATGGCTCAGTGTTTAAGAGCACTGACTGCTCTTGCAGAGGACCCTGGTTCAATTCCCAGCACCCACACAGCGGCTAAAAACCATGTGTAACTCCAGTTACAGGGAATCTGATGCCTTCTTCTGACTCTGCAGGCATTGCATGACACAGGTACACTTAGACACATGCAGACAATACACTCACATACATAAAACAAAAATAATAAATAAAAAAATTTAAACTATTTCATTATTTTTATTTTATGTATATGAGTGTACTGCCTGCATGTATGTGAATGCACCTGTGTCGTGCAATGCTGCAGAGGTCAGAAGAGGCTTCAGATTCCCGTGGAACTGCAGTTAAGAACAGTTGGTAGCCGCCATGTGGGTGCTGGGAATCGAGCCCGGGTCCTCTGCAAGACCAGTCAGTGCTCCCAACTGCTAAGCCATCTCTCCAGCCCCATAAATAAAATTTTAAAAAAATCAAAGTGTTTCATTACTGGAAATGACACCAGTCTATTCTATTTACTTTCAAACTATATACAACTAACTCTCCATACTTCCATACATCCATACAAGTAGTCAACTTAATTATAAAAGAAAGAAGTTATACCCTGTACAGTGGAGATACCTGTTAAGACACCACAATGCCAGTCATCATCATGAGTAATTAAATGAATAGATACCTATACATGCAATGAGAAGCTTACAACATCATTAATGTAATTTTCTTGCTCTCCTCAAACTTTAATCTGAATCTAATCATGATCACACAAATCAAGAAAAAATTGTGTGTGGTACTAGCATAAAGAAGAAAATAGCAAAAGTATAAGAAGAGGGAAAATACCCAGCATTGTGGTGCATGCCAATAATTTTAGCACTCAGAAGGCAGAGGTAGATGGATTTCCATGAATTCAAGGCCAGCCTGGCCTACATAGTGAGAAGGTCTTAACAACCAAAACCAAACAAAAACAACCCCCAAAATTGAAAAAGTGTGTAGCATTTAGAGGAACAAGAACAGAAATACTAAATTCTTTATTTTGGGTTTTTTTTTTTTGAGACATTTCTCTGTAGCCCCAGCTGGCTTGGAACTATGTAGACCAGGCTGGCCTTGAACTCAGAGATCTGCCCGCCTCTACTGGGATTAAAGGTATGTGTTACCACACTCAGCCCAGAAAAACTAAATTCTTTCTCTCTCTTTTTTTTTTGGTCTTTTCAAAACAGGGTCTCCCTGTAGCCCCAGCTGTCCTGGATCTCTATGTAGACCAGGCTGGCCTTGAACTCAAGAGATCCACTGCCTCTGCCTCTCAAGTGCTGGGACTACAGGCATATGCCGCCACACCCAGCTAGAAATCCTAAATTCTTAAAGAAGCAGAAGGTATGGAGAAAATTTAATCAATAGTCCAGATGGTGATGAGACAGAATAAACAAAGCAGAATGGGAGCGTCGTCATCCATAAGCTCCCAGTACAGATTTAATAGGGGCCTAGTTAGGGAAATAGAAGGAACCTTCAAATGATCAATCTTGGACTTTGAATCTTTTAAACTGCACTGATTAAACCTTTTCTCTTTAATTTAGTGGCCTGCCCGATATATTTCATTGTAATAATACAAAACTGAATAACAAAAAAGAAACAAAAAAGGAAAGAGGTAGATAGACATCATGTAACTCATCATATGTACCTCTTATCATGGAGGTAAACATGGAGGGAGGCACACCATCCGTGAAGTAGCCTCACCTAGCCCTTGAACAAAACGGCAACCAAAAAACCAGCATAGCAATGTGATCAAGCCTCTTAAGCACTTACTGTACTTCAGAAAACCGAAAATATAATTTGAAATATATGGAACTCATTTGGGTTCAGATTTTAAAAAATTACCAGGTAAATTATTTGAGAATATCAAGTATTCAATATTAAGGCAGCTTTTAAAAACATGGCACTATCAAAGAAAGGTTTCCAAACAAACACCAAAGATATATAACGAAGTACTATAGGTGAAGTCATACGTGCCTATGATCTGCCTCAAAACAATTTGGAAAGAAGTAGGAAGGAACATGTATAGGATTGTCTGTGAACTGACTACTCTTGAAGTTGAGCAATAAAGATATGCATTCCTATGATTCTATTTGTACATGTAAAAAAATTTTTTTTAAAAAAATCAGGGTCTCCCTGTAGCCACAGCTGGCTTAGAGCTAACTATGTAGACCAGGCTGACCTTGCTCTCAAGAGAGCTACCTGTCTCTCCCTCCTGAGTGCAGAGATTAAAAATATGTGACAACCTTCACCCAGTATATCAGACATTTTCACAATAAAGTTTGCAACATCTTAAGGAGACTAAAGATTGCTGGCCTATGTAACAAAGTATCAAACGGCATCTGATAAATACGTCTAATTTTTAACATGACAAAAAAAGGAGAAAGAGGATCCCTTTGAGCTCAAGGCCAGCCTGATCTACATAGTGAGTTCCAGGACAGCCTGCAGCTACAGGGAGACCCTGTCTCAAAAAAGACGCCCCCCTCCCCCCAAAAAAAGGAGAAAGGAAAAAAAAATCCCTCCTATCCCTTCCTTACTATTAACAGTTTCTACCTCTTATGGAAAAAAACAAAAAATATCTAAGGATAGTTGGGAGCATTACTAGTGCTTAGAAAGTGAACATAAAGATGTTTTAAAACAAGCTGAGCCTGGTGGTGCATGCCTTTAATCCCAGCATCTGGGAGGCAGAAGCAGGCAGATCTCTGTGAGTTCAAGGCCAGCCTGATCTACATACGTGAATTCCAGGACAGCTGGGGCTACAGGAAGACTTTGTCTCAAAAAGATTAAAAAAAAAAGATGTCTTAAAACATGTAATTTAGAAATATGAGTTATTTATCAAGTATTAAGAAGTATGTTACAGGGCCAGAGAGATGGCTCAGCAGATAAGAGCACTGACTAGTCTTGCAGAGGACCTGTGTTCGATTCCCAGCACCTACATGGCAGCTAACAACCATCTATAAATCCAGTTCCAGGGAATCCAATGCCCTCTTATGACCTCAGAGGGCACTGTACAACACAGGTGCACATACACACATGCAGGCAATACACTCATATACATAAAATTAAATAAAAGTATAATTTTTAAAGTACGTTATTACTATTCATCTTAGTTTACCTGAACTGTTTCCAAAATCCTCTGGGCACGTAGTATTGTAGTCGAGAAGCAGCTAAATGCCCGAAGATAACCTGAAGGTGTCTTAGGACACCAATATTGTACTCTTTCCTATCTTCTGTTTTACTTAATGCGGGTTTGTCTTCAAATTGTTGAGGATATCCAAACACATCATCCCTGGGATCAACATTGCTCTAGAAACAAAAATCATTAAAAAGCCAATGTGATGACAAGTTCTAGTTAGTAAACATGTTTTGCACTTTGTTTTCAAAGCATTTAATTTTCAAAAAGCTTACACAATTTATAATATTAGTCTTTATTCCTACCATTTCACATTATGAAAGTACAGACAGCAATACTTCTAAAAGAATGAAGCTGGACCCTTATCTAACATTATATACATAAATCAACTCAAATGCATCCAAATCCTAAAGCTTAGATGTAGAACAACAAAACTCTTGAGGGCAAAAGCTTCAAGGCATTGGGTTTCATAATGATCTCAGAAGAGACCAAAGGCACAAAAGAAAATCAACAAATTGGACCTCAGGAAAATGAAAAAAAACATTTGTATAAACTACCAACAGAGTTAAAAAAAAAAAGGTAATTCAGAGTGGGAGAAAATGTTTGCAAATCACTTATCTGATGAAGGGTTAGAATCTAGAATATATGAAGGACCCCTGAAACTCCATGTTCACCAAACTTAAAACAAAACATAACAAAAAAAAAATCACAGAAGACTTAAGGAGCTTCTTCGACGAAGATACACTATCTTAAGCTCAGTTAGAATGCATACTATGATAAGAATTAAAAGTAGGGTCTAAGAGATTTTTATGTACTCATGTTCAGAGCAGCCCTATTCTAAGCAGCTAAAACGAAGACAGCAACTCAAGTGCCTTTAACAAGATGAATGGATAAGCAAAATGTGTCATTGCATATAGCCAGTGGAATATTACTCGGTTCGCAGGAGGATCATGAGTTCCAGGCCAGTCTGCACTATTCGCAAAAGCAAAGTAAGCCGGCTACAGAAGGGCAAATACTTCATGATAAAACTTATTTACAAGGCACTCAGTCAAACTGAAAGGGACAGGAAAAAAAGATGGTTGTCAGGGGCTGAGCTTAAGGAGAGTGGAGGATGAGAAGTTCTTTAAAGGGTACACAGTTTCAGGTTTTTTTCCCTTGGTCTTTTCAAGACACGGTCTCCCTGAAGACCCAGCTGGCCTGGAACTATGTAGACCAGACCAGGATCACAGAGATCTGCCTGCCTCTGCCTCCCAAGTGCTGGGATTAAAGGTGTATGCCATCATGCCCAGCACATAGTTTCTGTCTTACAAGATGAAAATAATTCTGGACATGGTGAGAATGGTGTACAATAAAAATGTATTTAATACTAGTTATACAAAAAAAGATGGTTAAAATCAGGTGTATTTTGACGATCTTGAAAAACAGTAATAGAGCTGGGCACTGCAGTGTGTGCCTGGAGTTCAAGCTACTTGGAAAGATAACTTGAGCTTAGGAGCTAATCACGAGTCTGGGCAACAAAGCTAGATCTTCAAGTTAAACCAAGCCCACACCAAACAGAAACAAATAGTGGTAGAAGATGTAACACGAGAATTTCCAAGGCCAAAATCATGGACGCTAGAGAGGAAAATTTATAGGTAAGTGAACATCTTGTACTTGAGACCTTTGATATAGGAATGGACAGTATTTAGTCCTAACCAGGTATAATGCAAGCATCCCCTATGAAGCTTTGTTTTTTTGGTCTTTTTGAGACAGGGTCTCCCTGTAGCCCCAGCTGGCCTGGAACTCACTCTGTAGACCAGGCTGGCCTCGAACTCACAGAGATCTGCCTGCCTCTGCATTGGGATTAAAGGCATGCGCCACCACGCCCGGCCCCTATGAAGCTTTTTTAAAAAACAAAATCACTAAGTCCCCAATCCCTGTTATCAGCTAGTCTAGTAGGTCTAAAGAAGAGCCGTTTTAGAAGTCCCACAAGTAGTAAACTATTTCTTCAAAACAAATCCAATTTTGCTGACTAAAGGGAAAGAAAGAAGAAACATCAAAATATTTACTACCACAATGAGAATACACTCTTGCTTTTCACTTTATTTCCCCACTAACACCACGGTGCAGCTTACTTTTTGTCAGCCTGACACAAACTGGAGTCACCTGGGAAGAGGGACCCTAAATTGAGGAATGGTTTCCATGGGATTTGCCTGTGACCATGTTTGTGAGGCATTTTCTTAATTGCTAATTGATGTGGTCAGTGCCATCCCTGCGAAGCTTCACTTGGGCCATGCAAGCAAAGTAGCTTAGTAAGCCAGGGGAAATAAGCTAGTAAGTAGTATTCCTTTATGGTCTCTGCTTCAGTTTCTGTCTCCAGGTTGTTGTCTCCAGGTTCCTGCCTTGAGTTCCCTGGATGATGTAAGATGAAATAAACCCTTTTTCCCCCAAGTTTCTTTAGGTCATAGTGTTTATCACAGCAACAGACAGCAAACAAACAACTGCAACAGGGAAAGATAAAAAATTAAAACAAAGACATACAGGGTAGGTACAAATATGATCCCAGCTTCAATCTTGCCAAGTTCACTTCTTGGAAGAGCCACATCAGCTACCAACTCTCACCTGTCACTACCATATAAATTTTTCATTGCTTCATTCTGCACTTCACAGGCAGCCTAAATTTTGTTACATGAGCATGCAACTCTCTCTGAAGTAGAGAGGACTTTATTAAGCAGGGAGAGAGATGACTTGGGGAAAACAGAAGTACAACTAAAAAGCAAGCACAGGTAAAGTGAAAACACAGTCTAGTGTGGTGGTACACAATGTAATTGCAGCACTTGGGAGACTGAGGACAGAGACTTCAGTTAGACTGGGCTACGAAGTAAGGATGCTTCAAAAAGCCTAGAAACAAACTTGTGTGGCCTAAGTCAGTTAGTTCTTTGTTCAATTGGCCCAGAGAAGTCAAAAGGTTGGCCAACCCCAATTTAAACTAGTACTCGAAGTCCGATGTCCATCAATCACTACATAAAAGATGGGTATTTTTTTAAACTATTGCATTGGAGACATACTTCACTAAGTGGGTGAGGCCATGTCAATTTTCAAATATACTTTATAACAGTCTGATAAAGGAAAGCACAATATTAATCAGCTCTTCATATCCACTGACTGCATCTGTGGATTCAACAACATAAATACTGGGGGAATTAAAACTGGGTCTATACCAAACACATACAAACATATTTTATCATTATTCTCTAAGCAATACAATATAACAACTATTTAAACAGCATTTACACTATATGAGATATTACATATAATCTACAGATGACCTAAAGCATATAGGAGTTGTGTAGATTCCATGTGGCCTGCTTACGTATTGGTAGATTTTGGTATCTTTGTGGGAAGTTAGGTGGGGGTCCTGAACTAAACTCCTGTAGATACTGAAGGGTGCCTATACTCCCCCTTCAGTATCCATCAAGAAAATGATATATCAGAACTTCAAACACAGAAAACAGAAGTAATAGAAGTAAAATTTACCTCATTGTCCTGCTTCTCATCCCCAGACATATCATCATCTACATCACTACCTGTGCCTTCAATAGCAAGAATACCGTTCCTGATGGAGGGAATCATGTAGAGTTGTTGAATCACAGAATTCATGTAACAAGTAGCACCAGCATTTTTCAGCCCTACAAATCCTTTTGGTGGGCGGGGTCCAACAGGTGGCAGATATTCCCACTCAGTAAGTGCTTCACAAGCTGAGAATGAAAAAGAACCACAGCATAAACATAATCATTTTGTTCTTTTAAGCTCTATTAAGTTGACAAAGTAACAGTAACACTACCACCATCTGTACAGTTACCAGAAGTGATGCTCGCTTGGCATCTCTCCCATAAGGCAGATGGCATTCTGTGTCACAGTAGGCTCCTGTATCCACAAACCCATGATGCTTTTGTCTTAATTTTTAAGACAGAGTATCACGATGTTGAACTTCCTCCCACTTCCACTTCCCCAGTGCTGGGATGGTAGATGTGCACTATCACATCTAGCCTTATATGGTGCTGGAGATCAAAGGCAGGGATTCTTGAATGCTGGGTAAACACTCTACCACCTAAGCTATATCCCCAGCTCCCCCAAGCCCCATGTTTTTATCTGCCATTGCTTCTTTTTATCTGGAATTCCTTCTGTGGCTGTCTGAAATAGTCACATAAGATGGCAAAGAGCTACTATTAACTTGGTAATTTTGGTTTCATCTTTATTCTTCAGTCACTATTACTACTGAATTTTTTTGTTGTTATTGTTGGTTGTTCTTCAACAGGGTCTCTCTAGTCACAGCTGACCCGGAAGTCACAGTGTGAACCAGGGTAGCCTCAATCTCGCAGAGATCCACCTGCCTCTGCCTCCCGTAGGCTGGGTGCAAGCCACCATGCCCAGCTACTACTGACTTCAAAAAAAAAAAAAAAGACTGAGCCGGGGGTGGTGGCGCACGCCTTTAATCCCAGCATTTGGGAGGCAGAGGCAGGCAGATCCCTGTGAGTTCAAGGCCAGCCTGGTCTACATAGTGAGTTCCAGGACAGCTGGGTATACGGGGAGACCCTGTCTCAAGGAAAAAAAAAAGATTGATTTTTAGTATTTTATTTATATTTATGTCTGTGTGTTTATGTGACATGTATGCAGGTTCCCATGTGTGTACAGATAACCTGGGACTGAATTTAAGGGGGTTAGGTATGGTTATTAGCCACCATGTGGGTGTGGGATTTGAACCTGGGTCCTCTTCAAGAGCAGCCAGTGTTCTTAGCCTGAGTCATGTCTCCAGCTACCCAGCAATCAGAATTTTTCAACATGCAAATATACTATTTAAAAGTAAAACCCTGGGGCTGGAGAGGTGGCTCACAGTGGTTAAGAACACTGACTGTTCTTGCAGAAGACCCAGGTTCGAATCCCAGCATCCACATGGCAGCTAACAACTGTCTAACTCCAGTTCCAGGGATCCGACAGCCTCTTCTGTCCTCCGAGGGCATTGCACAACATGGGTGCACTTACCTACATGCAGGTAATCCACACATACACATAAAAAATATAAAAATATTAAAAGTAAAACCTCTCTCCATTAACCTAAAAAAAAACTTCATCTCATATTAAATTTGATAGAATATCTAAAAGTATAATTTTAAGCAGTTTTTTTCATATTTTTTTTTCTATTCGGAAGCACAAAATAAATTTTTGAAGATTTATATAATCAATTATATTTTGGGTAGAGCTAGGGAATCTCAAATACGTAAGTATTTTAACATTTATTTTCTGTGCATTTGTGTATGTGTGTGGAATTCTGAGGACAACTTTTGGGAGTCAGGTGGCTTTCTCCTTCTACCACGTGGGTTCCAAGAATCAAACTGAAATTGTCAGATCAAACTCAGGTCCCCAGGCTCACAGGCAAGTGCCTTTACCTACTGACCCATCTGGCAAGGCTCTCAATGATGTTTAGTTGTAGATGAAATGCAGGTTTTTACTTAAAATCAAACAGCACAGCCTTAAGTTATGTTTATTTCTGCTTTTTCTGTTATTTTATATTACCCTCATCCCTTCTGAGCTTCAGTTTATCTAAGATGTAGAGTCTACAGGCCATATTCATGGATCTCTTGTGGGTGTTAACATAAAAAAAATACACTAAAATAGCCCTAACACCTTCTATTCTCCACCACCCAAACTCAAACCAAACAATACTAATAAAAAAAAAGACACAGTAAGTTTTTCAGAACACATTTAAATTATGTGGAGGAACTTAGTTCTACCAAGTGAGGGCCTGAAAGGTTAAGTCACGCAATTTAGGTTTTGGTTGGATCTACCTATGACACTGGAGCTTAGGTATTATTTCAGATTTGAAAGATGACATTCAATTTACCAAATACTTGGTTCCATGCTTATTGTGAGATAATGATGCATCCAGTTGGAAAAAAATATTAAATAACAAAAATCAAAACTATGGCAATGTGTTTTTTTTAAAAATATGGAACACTTCATGAATTTGCATGTTATCCTGGCATAGGGGCCATGCTAATCTCTGTATCATTCCAATTTTAATGTTATGTGCTGCCGAAGAGAGCCCATAGCAATGTTTTAAGCATTAAAATTATCACCACGACTTTGTTTTAAAGTACTTACTAGTTATTGCTGTGCCAATGTAATACATTTCAGTCAAAGAATCTACTATCTGTTTGAGGTTCCTCACACAGCCAACAGCTAATGCAACAAGTAACTCAAAACCAGCATTAATTGTAGATGGTGACCCACAGACAGGGATAGCCTGTTCAGCTGGAAGCTCTCCATTTCTCATATACTGCAGGTAAACATTGGATGCAGGAAAGATGAAATCGTCGATCAGTTCCTAAACAGTTGGGAAAAAGGACTACATATTAGCAATGATATAGTCAGGAAAAGGGAGACATGTCTCTTTTGGGAAAATGGTTTTAAAATTTCTTATCAGAATTCAGATTTCAAACATCAAAGACCTAATACTGTCAGCTAATCAAATTCAATGACAACACAAGGATACGATATGTTGTTTAGGACCAAGAACACTGAACTTACTTTAATGAGATTAGCACCACCTTTTTCACAACCAATATGAAACTTCTTTTCAGAAGTCTGAAAGGCTAGTAGCTCTTTTGTTACCCCAAGGTGTCCTTCTAAGATTGTTTCTTCAACACCTGTTTCACCTGTTCTTTTAACATCATCCTGTCAAAGGAAAAGAAAAACCTTAAAATACTGAACTTATGAAATGGAGGAATCTAAACAAGACAGCTAGGAGATAAATGCCCTAAGCCTTGTAATCAAGCTAGTTAAAATTATCTTTAGAATTTTCTAGACAAACACTTTACAAACTACAAGAAAAAACTATTGTGGTTTGAATGTGATATGGTGCCATAGGCTCATAGGTTTGAAGACTTGGTCCCCAGCTGGTGGTGCTGAAAGCTATGGAACCTGTAGGAGATGAAGTGTTGTGGGAGAACTGTCACTCCAGGGCAGGCTTGCAAGTTTTAAGATTTTATAGACTGGTACCACTTCCTGTTTTCTCACTCTCTGCTTCCTGAATGCCGCTGTTTCAATGTGACTGGCCAACTTCCTGTGGTTGTTATCTTCCCTTCCTGTTGCCATGCCTTCCCCCATAATGGACTCTTATCCCTCTGAAACTGTAAGCTAAAAATAACCCATTCTCTCGTTTTGGTCAGGGTATCCTACCATAGCAGTATAAAAGATGCTAATACAACTAAAATCTCAGAAATAAATTTCATGCAATTCTTAAGAATTATGATCAAAAGTGAATTTTTGATGAAAACATTATTTAAATGACAATTTGGTAAGAGGTCCCCAAGCTAAACCTGTAGCAGCTAAACCTCAGTATTCCAAATCTTTTTAAAAAATGTTTTACTCATCGTTTTGATTTTTTATGTAAACAAGTGTATTTCTTGCATGTAGATAGGTGCACCGTGTCGTGCAATGCCCAAGGAGGGGTGTTAGATCCCCTGGAACTGGAGTTAAGGTCAGTTGTTAGCCACCATGTGGGTGCTGGGAATCAAAACCTTGGTCCTCTCCAAGAGCAGTCAGTGCTCTTAACCTCTGAGCCATCTCTCCAGCCCCGGTATTCCAAATTTTAAGTATTTTGTCTATGCAGTAATGTCATTCTGTAAATTACGAGTTCTTAATATCCATCAATGAAGTGTGTATTCTTTGGTGCTCTATAATACTCCAGAGTTTTCTACTTAACCAAATTTCTGCAAGCTATAAACCATTTTAAATTATTTATTAACACTGTTAACAGGAACATACAGCATAAGCCAAAACTTACCCTAATTCTTTTAAGCCAATCAATTTCATTATTGAGAAGAACTTCAGCATTGGGTACATTAATATTACTGTTGTAAGCATAATTAAGAAGGTGCCTTAAAAGAGTGAAGTAGTCGCCTGAATGTTTAGCTCTCTCTCTGGCTGTGCTCTAAAAATAAGGAAAGAATATCGTGAGTTTACATGTCCATGTTTGGAACTCTCTTTTTTTTTAAAAAATATTTATTATTTTTATGTGTATGTGTGTATTGCCTGCATGTAGGTAAGTGTACCCGTGTCATGCAATGCCTGCCAAGCACAGAAGAGGCTGTCAGATCCCCTAGAACTAGAGTTACGGACAGTTGTTAGCTGCCATGTGGGTGCTGGGATTCAAACCCGGGTCTTCTGCAAGAACAGCCAGTGTTCTTAGCCGCTGAGCCATCTCTCCAGGCCCTGAACTCACTTTTCAAAAACACCAAGTTTAACTAACATTTTAGTTGAAAGAATGCATTACATTGCTAAGCATTATTTTAAAAAGTTTCTCACCCCCAAAACAGTAAAGAGCAGAGTAATGAAGAAAAGTAGAGGTCTGTGTCCCATGCAACATCTGGTGCACATTAAGAAGAATTGTTCTTGTGCCACCTGACGAACAGTCCTGAAATAGAAATGTTTTAATTTAATTCATTGTTTTCATAAAAAAACAAAACACAGTTTCCTCTTGAGGGGGTGAATTCATTAAGGATATAAGGTAACCCCTACTTGCCAGCATTACATAATACACGTCAGCAGCATGTTCATGGCTATTACTAAAGAATTTCAGGTATATTTTCTAAACCCTCTCAACAGGTTGGAAATGCTTTTCTAGATACACTATGCTTTAGAAAGCCTTATTCTTTTTTTCCCCTTTCACAGGTTTTTCATTCAATTGAGCTTTTAAAAACTTAAGTGGGAATTCTGTTATCATAGAAAGCATACTGCTTCAAGTGTTCCTCATATTGTGGTTGTGGTTCCAAAAGCAAGGTCCCCAGAATAGCAACATCAGTATAACCTGGGAACTTGTCAGAAATGTCATTTCTCCATGGGCGCACACCTTTACTTCCAGCATTTCAGAGGCAGACAGAGGTGGATCTCATAGCTCAAAGCCAGCCTAGTCTACGCAGTGAGTTTCAGGCCAGTTGGGGCTACAGGAAGACCCTGTCCCCAGAACAACAACAACAAAAAGAAATGCCATTTCTCAAACCTGAACAGAAATAGTGGTAGTGGCAGTAGAACCTGCCCAATGTGTTAACAAACCTTTCATATGATTCTGATGTACAATAAAGATTGAGACCCACTGTATTTATACAGTATTTCCTTTATGATGATTCAAGATAAAAACCTGCTGTTCATTTCAGTAATGGAACTTTTCTCCAATCATTATGCAATCTTTCAGCAAGCTTCTTACATATTATATAGACTTCACTAGAATATAGGTTCCAAAGGAGGCAGACACATCATCTGTTTGATATGGTGCCTTGAGAGTGTCTGAGACATAGTAGGTGTCTTAAGCCAGTCACAAGAAAACAAGCTAGCGAAGCCAAAAAACTTTCAGATTCTGGAGCCTAAATTTAGGATTTTTCAATTAAGGATGCTCAAATGATAATTTTTCGTTTGTTTGAGACAGGAATCTCAAAGACAGATTCCTCTGCCTGTAACTCCCAAGTACAAATGCACCACCTTGCCCAGTCTTCAACTGCTCTATGCAGATATTCCAAAATCTAAAAACTTTCAAAATCTGAGGCACATCTCATCTGAAGTATTTAAGGAAGTGATTAACTTGTAGTTGGGGGGGAATAAATACCTAAAAAGATCTGACACCTAAAGCTCACGGAGATCCTAACCTCATAGCATTTCCTTGATTACTGCAGACAAGAGAAATGAGGTGAAGTGCCTTCTACAGTACTTTGTTCCATTACCTACAAGTTTCATGAAAGAGAGGGGTAAAATGGGGGCTGTGGATACAGCTCCATGGTAGAACGTGCTTGCCTAGCATCCACAAGGCCCTGGGTTTTCTATCCTCAGTATCACACAAATCCAATCACCCACCTATACAAAAGTGAGAGGGGCAAAATAGTTGTAACATACATGGTGGGAACTTTAACGGAAGAGCAGAAAACTATTAAATTCTTATTAGCTTAGACGTTATTTAGGAATTTACAAATTTTTGAAAAAAAATTACGAGTAAATTTCCTACCTCCAGGCTTGAGTTCATTAAAAGTGCTGACTCATCATCTTTCTGCTTCTCACCCCACCAACACCCACATACATAAATAGAACTAGACTGATTCATTCTATTTCCTTTTTCACAGTTCAGAAGAGCTATCTAACCATAATAAAGTTTTCTCAAAGAGGTAGCAAGCTATCTCTGTCCTGGATTTGTTTGGATCCTGTGAAAAGAGTTTCTGAATATACCTATTCAGAAACTAGATGTTCAAGCAAAAAATTCTCTCAAGGTTCTTCTTAGTAAACATTCTCACTTGATGCTCCGCTGTATCATATTGTCAAGAGTGGGAATGTTCAACCTACCTCCTAACATCATGTACATTAAAAAATTTGTTATGAGTGTTTTATGTATGAAAGTGCACCAGTGTCATGCAATGCCTATGGAGGTCAGAATACGGTGTGGGAGCTCCTAGAACTGAGTTACGAACAGCTGTTAGCTGACACATTGTTATGGGAACCAAACCTGGGTCCTCTGAAAGAACAGTCAATGCTCTTAATCTTTGGGCCATCTCTCCATTTCCACATGTACATTTTGATCTTTTATTCACTACTAGGCTTCATTTCAGCAAATTGCCCATTTTGACTTATATTAACTATTATTCATTGTTTTTTTTTTTGTGTGTGTGTGTGTGATTGAATGGCATGTGGCAGAATAATACAGTGAACATTTTGATCTTGTTTTGAGACAATTTGTCACCATGAAGCCCTGCCTGGCCTGGAACGCTATGTAGACCAGGCTGGCCTTATCTCACAGTATTGGGATTAAAGGTGT
The DNA here is from genome assembly GCF_000622305.1 of Nannospalax galili. Lineage (NCBI taxonomy): Eukaryota > Metazoa > Chordata > Mammalia > Rodentia > Spalacidae > Nannospalax > Nannospalax galili. The sequence continues at coordinate 2,709,689 of NW_008330152.1, read as the reverse complement.
GCTTCCTTATATATGGAGAGCGGGATGAAACTGACGAAGTTCCTAATATTCCTCTCTCATGAATTTCAAATCCAACAGTTCGACTAAAGAAACCCTGGCATCTAGGAATCCTATACAGGAGGAAAATTTCTTATTCAATTTGGCATAGAGTAAAAAACAAATTTATGTGAAACACTATTAAATAAAATTTTCCTCCTCAATATCAGTGTACCATGGAGAGAATAATTTTAAAAAGATCCTTACTTGCTGTGACAGTGCAATAGTAGGTCAATAATGAACGTCTGCCAAGCCTTTTCTTTACTTAGAGCATCTAAGGCTGTTGGAATCAAGGCGAAACATAGTGTCATCACTTCTAATGCTTCACAGCAAACCTGCTCATCTTCCATGTCTGGCTCATTGCCGGCATTGGTCTGTAAAATTAAAATTAGTAATAAATTAACTTAATCAGTAAGAAAAACCTTTGACGTGAAAGTGGAAACTACTGGGGAGGGATGGGACAAAAGGAAAAGAGGAGGCAAAGGGAATGGGGAGGGAGGGAGATAAAGAATAAAAAAAAATTGAAAGACGCTGTAACAAACTGTAGTATTTTATAAGTGAATTAAAAAAAAAAAAAAAGGAAAATCTTTTGTGACTCAAAGTTCATGCCGAGTGCTTAAAACTTCCCTACTCAGTTAAAGTACATGGTCTCAGTCTCCTTACTTACAACTCTTGAGACCCTTTAAAACAGTGTGAAAACAACTAATAGAAAATGAGGTCTAACTCCAATATTTTGCTGCGACCCAAAAGGGGCTTAAAGGCATACACTGAGCCCAGAAGGCTTTTAGAGACCTTCTGAGTTGTATACTTCTGAACCAACAACCATTCCTTCCTCCTGAACCACTCTGGCACAGCAGTTAGGTTCATTTCAGTAGATTCATTACCTAGTTTGCCTATTGTGCCATTTAAAAATCAATCTTCTTGGACAATTGCTCAGGAAGGGTTTCAGATTTTCATACCTCAGATATGCTAATGTGACTATTAAAAGGTCAGTACTATGGTGCATGATTGAAACAGAAGAGGCATTCAATTATTTTGCTGAATACCAAGGACTGTACCAGATTATTATGGAACACGAAAATAGTAGTAAGGGTGTTGAGTGTTACATATAAAGGGAACCCTCTATGAAGCAAAAGAGGTCTTTAGAACATGATTTCTTACAAGAATGCAGTAGTGTCTATGGAGCAGGTATCCATGACAAAAAAAAAAAAAAAAAAAAACCGGAAAAATATAGGTGAACTGCTTTTCTGAAAATAATCTGCTTAATCCATCATTAGGGTGGGGATGAAATTTAACTGGCTAACTTTCTGATTGCTTTAGAGAACAACAACAAAGGGACATAATAATTGAGCTACCCCTAACTTACACAGGACTATAAGATAATGAAAGAATAAAAAGAATGGGAGAAAGCAAATTCTATGAGACAGTTAATGTGACACCAGAGAATCAGAAAAACATCCCTTTTCATTTTTAAAGCAGTCTCAGGGCAGGATTAAATTTATTACATACAAAGTAATATTTTACTAAATTCACAAGTATATCTGCCACTTAATTTCCAACTATGAACATACAAAATGACTGGACTTTTAAAAAAAGATGAACATAATAAAAATGTACATATATACAATTAACTAACATTTATAAAGAACATATTTCTGTCATAATACTTACCTTCTCATAAATTTTTGTGATTTCTTCATTTGGGCTGAATACCAGCTGTAATCCCCCACATCCTGATGCCCAAATAATTTTTTGTATAGCTCTAATTACACAAATGTCAGGCATATATCTTGAAGCCTATAAGATAACGAATGAAACTATTGGTAAGACTACTGGAATCGGTCACTAGAAAAAAATGTTTTTCTGCCAGGTATGGTGGCACACACCTTTAATCCCAGCACTCAGGAGGCGGATGCAGGCAGATCTCTGTGAGTTCAAGGCCAGCCTGTTCTACAGGCTACAGGGGCTACAGGGAGACCCTGTCTCAAAAAGTCCAAAAGAAAAAAGAAAAAAAGAAAAATGTTTTTCTTTGCCAAGAAATGCTATGTACTATCTTTGTCTTTAGGTTCCCATGGTTTTGTTATTTTCCTTTCTTTTTTTGCTTAAACAGCAACATGACAATATGTTCTCAAACTATTACCTGGCCCTATACATCTTCATCAGAACCTTAAGAGAACCACAAAGATAACAACCATTTCACTCCCAGGTGCTTACCCAAGAGAAAAGAAAACCTAATTTCAAAGAATTAAGTTCACAGTAGCTTTTACTCATATCTAAAGAGGGAAATAATCCAAGTATCTTTCACCAAGTATATAAACAAAATGTGGAATACTCATAATGGGATAGTATTTAGTAACAAACTGGTATACAGGATACTGATAATTCTCAAAGTCATTATTAATTTGCGTTTTTATTTTTTTGAGCCAGGGTCTTGCTATGTAGTCCAGGTTGGGCTTCTATTTATTATCTTTCTGCTTCAGCAGTCTCCCAAGTGTTCGGATTATAGGCACATGAGCCAATTATATAAAATTCAAGAAAATGAAAATAGGGTCAAAAAGATCAGCGATTACCTGGGACTAGAGCTGAAAAGAATGGACTGCAAAATGACACAAAGAAGCATTATAGAAATACTCTTGTCTTAGGGCTATACTTTTGAGACCCTGGATTTGATCTTGAGTCCCAACACCACAGAAAAAAATTTCATGCAGTATTCACATGTATGTGTATTTGTGAAAATTCATTGAATTTAAAAGGATACTATTCATTAATAAAGTTGACTTTAGCCCTTATGACATATAAAACATTATATATAAAAACCCCATATATAGCTTACAATACTAACCTCATCAGATATCTGCTGAGCAAGACGAACAGATACATTTCTAAGCATGCATTCAGATGATGGGTTAGGAATGCTCTGAAGGGCACTTTGTAGCACCACTGCTTGATCATGAGTAACTTGGTTGACCTGAAAAAAGTTAATCATTTTGGTGCTCTGTACATAACTGGACCCATTCCCTCAAGATGTCAACTTTTCACATATACACACAAAACACTCTACCTGACAACATGGCACAGAAGTGGCATCTCTCTCTACAATCCCCTACTTTAGATTACTTTAACTCATGTCTCAAAAAATTTCTAACACATGGAGGTAGCTAGAATAATATAAGATAATATAATGAACTCAGGTACCTATTCTGCTTCAATTATTGTCAACTACCTAATTACTTCCCCTCATCCCCATTGCTCCTTATACCAGGATTCCTCCTAGGAAAATCTTAAGATACCATAAAATTTCACCTATATTTTATTTCAGAAACACAGAGGTTCTTCCTTTTAAGCATCACCACAATATCATCATACAAAAAACAATTACATGATACCATAATCATCAACATTCAAATCCTCCTTAAGACCTAAGTCATTACTGAAAGTTAATTCCTGAGACTTTAAAAAATTTTTTATTATTTTTTGTGTGTGTGAGTATACTGCCTGAATGTGTATAAATGCACCTTTGTCATGCAATGTCCATGGAGGTCAGAAAAGGACATCAGATTCCCCTCGTACTGGAGTTATGGACAGTTGTTAGACACCATGTGGGTGCTGGGACTCAAACCCAGGTCCTCTGCAAGAGCAGCTACTGCTGTTAACCACGAAGCCACCTCTCCAGCCCCTCTTTTGTTATTATTATTATATTTTGGTTTTTAACTATCAGTAATTTAGTTAAATTACTATTTATGATGTATATAAGAGTATTAAATGCATAGTTTGGCCTTTAATAACCAGGCAAGGAATTTCAGCATACCTTGAGAACATCAGTAACATTAACAACAAACTCTGAATCAGAGTTTAAGTCAATGACAATGGCAAAAAAAACTGGTAAAAGGCTAATTCAATTACAACTACTAACACCACTGGTCTCTAACTATCTGGCAGGCAAAAGTAAGAGATTCATTCATGTAGAGGTTTTGTTAGGTTTACAATAACTCAAAGTCAAAGAACTTATATGGCCAGAGAGGTTAACTGCCCTCTTAAGTAGCATAGTCAACAAAGAACATTTGGAATTTTAATACAAATATAGTCTAAGAAAGGAAAATTTCTATTGATAATAAGGTACCCACTGGAAAAGAAGGTTCGACATTTTGAATCAACCTGGAACTCGAAATTTTACAGTGGCTGAGAAATTAAACCATAAAAATTACTTTTAGAGATTAAAAAAAAGTTTCTATTACCGGTGTCATGGGATTCACGCCGTCTACACCTGGTTGACAAGCTTCAGCCACAGCCCGAACATGGCCATAGCCAATGGCAGTTAGCAACAATTTGGCTATTTTAAGAGCATTGAGGTAGGCACCCCTTCGAGTTTCCATATCTGCATTCGGCAGGAAGTTATTTCTGGTTAGCATACTCAGGACAAGGGGCAGACCACCACTTTTCAAGAAGTGAAATTGAAAATCAGAGGAATCATCAGCCAGGGGTGCACCAGCAGGCATTAACAAGGCATAGACGACCTGAGGAAAAAAGGGGGGGCATTGTATTAAAAGGATTTTTAAAAATTGACCTTTACTTCTACTACCATCACTGCTAATAAATTCTTGACTATTTCAAAAATAGGCCATTATAATCTTATCCATGTTCTTTACATTAATACATCAAAGGTCAAATTTAAATAAATTTCAAAGGAAAAATAAACCAACCTCTGTTAGGTATAGCACTTGTGAGGCAGATGGACCAAAGAAAAGTGAGTCAAGAGATGGACTAAGGCTGCTTTCTCCAAGTTTGGCATGGTCCAAACAAATAGCTCTTAATTTTTCTATTGTTGTACTATCTGTAAGAAAGAGAATGAGAGAGGGTCCAAAACAAAACTTAACTTGTAGGTTTATATCTCACTTCTAGTATTTTCAAGAGCATGGAACAGCAATCAATTCAATTGAACTATAGAGGCTCAAACTTCTGTAACGTAAGACCAGATCTGTATTGATTAAAAGCAAATGAATGAGAGAAATAAAACACTAATAAAGGCCTTATAATCAGTCTAAACACAAAGGAGCACTCTCTTATACAGAAGTCTCCAGTTAACATGCTCTCTTCAGCTGCAGGAGACTGATTCAAAAGCCTTAAAGTAATCAGAGCTTTGATTTTTCTTCCTTTTTTCTATATAATTAAAACATGAGGTTCTTTTTAAATAACAGTAAAAACAAAGATAATTCCACAATGTTAAGCATTTGCTTCCAAATGCTAAAACTAATAGTCAGTGAACTTTAGGAAGTATCTAGTTAAACCAGTTATTTCTAAGGTAACTGCCCTAATATTAAATAATTACTTAATATTAAAAATAATTTAAAATTAGATTTATTGTGTATGGAGGGGCTGTGCACATGCCACAGCATTTATGGAGGTAGCAGGACAATTTGTGGAAATCAGTTCTCCCCTTCCACCACTGACTATTTCAAATTTAGGTACTAAATTTATTTGTGGCCACACGCCTTTAGCCCCAGCACTCAGGAGGCAGAGGCAGGCCAGCCTGGTCTACATAGTGAGTTCCAGGCCAGCTGGGGCTACAGAGAAATCCTGTCTCAAAAAGATCTCCCCCGCCCCAATTTAGTTGTTTACTTATTATTATTATTGTGTGTGTGTGTGTGTGTGTGTATGTGAAAAATTTGCTAGTATGGGTTCCACAATTGGCCACCAGAGGACAATTTCAGTTCTAAGGATTAAATTCAGGTCCTTAGACTTGCTCGGCAAGCACCTTTAATCTGCTGAGTCATCTTGCTGGCCCAAATTTAGGTGTAATACTTTGATTTTATAAAATGTAGGGTCTGAGGGGAAGCAACCTCCCAAGTTTCCTACCTGAGCTTCCTAGCAAGAGCTCAAAGTCTCCATCTGGTGGTAGAAAATTCAAATCATAAGCTCAAGGAGTTTTGTGTTTTAAACTATGCTGTGCTGTGAAGGTTGAATTTGAACAGAAATGTAAATTGAGGTGTCTAAGCTGGAAATCTATTACATGAATTTATTGTTACATAGGAACTAGAAAGAAAAATAAAGGCCAATAAGGTGCTTCCTTTAGAACAAGGGGTTTACTGTTCATTAACAGAAGCACAAAATAGTTTCAATTAAATATGATACATTAATGTACAAACTAGAGGAAGCCAATACTAGAGAGTTGTTAATAAATTATCAAAGGTATAGAGGGAATGGAAGATAAGCTGGATTATTGATAAAGATATATGATATTTACAACTTGTCTCTCAAATGTCAGAAAAAGAGCAGACAGGTAAGGTTAACTATGGCAAAATGTTAGGTTTTCAATCTGGGAGTTCTCTCTAAGTCTCAAAATATTTCAGTATAAAAATATTTTTGTTTTTAATTTTTAAAGGAACTCAACTGTACCTTGACCAACCTTGACCTTTTAGCTAAGAACAAGGGTAAAAAGAACTCTAAGAAAGGGCAAAAAAAGGAAACAGTATCTACAGAAATAAATACAGTGTTGTAAGATATCCCTCTATAACAAAATCACATTAGATGATATTCAACTTGCAAATACAGCTCAGCATGGCATGGAAAGCTGTTTGTAGGTAATTTTTGTTCAGGCCACTATAGCCAGAATACGAGGAGAAGAATTTCATCTTCACTAACAAATAAAAATTAAGCAACCTTAAAAATTCCTTTAGCTTTGCTGTGGACCCAGGAGAAGCTTGCTGGTCTCTTCAAGGAAAACAGAGTTAAGAGTTGAGTACCTGTACCCTGGTCTCATCCTGACAAGTAGACTATGATAATACTATCCTGACTACTGGCAGATTTTGCTTATTCTTTTGCCTATCTTAAAATGACAGCCAATGTGTTGTAGAGCTCCGCTTCCATCTGTATTGTCTCAGTATTAAGCCAGCCCCTCTTTTTAAAAGGAGGTATTATTTTTATTTTATGTGTATGAATGTGTTGCCTGCATGTGTGTAAGTGCACCTATGTGGTGCACAATGCCTGCAGAGTTCAGAAGAGGGTGTCGGATCCCCTGGAACTGGAGTTACGGACGGTGTTAGCCACCATGTGAATGCTAGGGATCAAACCTGGGTCCTCTGCAAGAGCAGCCAGTGCTCTTAACTGATGAGGTATCTATCCAGCCTTGCCAGCCCTTCTCCTTCTTTATTGGTTACGTGTTTTTGTTTTTTTTTTTTTACTTTCTCTGGAAGCAATCTTCAACCACATTCAACTACCTTACCTACCACACCTAACCTTATTGAGCTGTCTAGATAGTCTCTGAAGATATTCTTTTGATTTATATTTAAAAAAATTTTTTTTTGTTTTGGTCTTTTTGAAACAGAGTCTCTCTGTCTCCTTTTAGCCCCAGCTGGCCTGGAACTCACAGAGATCTGCCTGCCTCTGCCTCCTGAGTACTGAGATTAAAGGCAAGTACTACCATGCCTGACTTGATTTTATTTTTAACAATTTAAAAATTTAAATACTTTAGTGGTGAGATGGATTGGCCTATGGCCTATAGTCTACCAAACACTGTTGCATGGCTCATTTAGATAATTTGGTAAACCTTACCAGGTGGCATAAGTTTCATAAGCACTCTTGCTCCATCTCTCAGAGGTGGCATATTTAGGCTGCTACCCAAGTCTGCAACTTGCCAAAGGAAAGAGATGTATCTGGGATGAAGTGACATTATCTAGAGTAAGAAAACACAAAAAATAATTGTGAAAATTACTCCTCTATATTTACACGTTTATCTCTGCAGTCTGTTGTTTCTGTTAAGTCTTCCTCATTTTACCTTTATAAACTGTTCATGATGCACACTGAACACACGATCAATGCCACTTTTAAGCTACTTTTTTGTGATGTGTTTTTAGACATCAGACATACAAAAGGCTACAGCCATGCCCAAATTCTAAACTCTTAATCGGTTTGTTACAGGAAACCAAATGCTGTAAACAGAGTCTCTGGTGTTATTGTAGTCTTTAAAATTCTTACAGGTGAAAGCAGAGGGCAAGAAAGGGAAACGCTATTGTTTCTCTAAATAGAAGATAACATACTCTGAGAAAGGTAGGTATTTCCCTACACTTTATGGGGCAAATACATAAGACAGCAGCACTTTTAAAAATTATTTATTTAATAATCACATAATTAGAAGAAGCATTTTATTACAACAACATTGACATATTCAATAACAATTTCCAGAGCTAAGATGCATCTCCTTCAAAATTGGCTGTAAATTTTTAGGTTTACAGTTCAATTAATAGCTGTATGATATTATACTCAGTATAAACCGTATAAGACATAAAATTGAATGAGATTTTAACTTTTAAAAAAGATTTCCATTTCATTTTAAAATATACTGCTTCATAAGACTCATTTTCAATGCAACTAACACTTAAATGTTTGCACATGCGTCTCTAATCTCTAAATGTGATTATCACTGGTCACAGTCGGTTACTTTGAGATCCTTGGCACCTGAGCATGGATATAAAGTCATCTGGTAGATTTCAATGGTAATGTTTTTCACAGATATTAACATGAAGCAATTTTTTATGCTTCTTCCTCAAATATAACTCATTTTTTAAATTTATAGATTTTTTTCATACAGAATATCCCAAACAATCTTATTCACCTATATACCCACATCCCAAGCGACACCCTCCCATGACCCATTCTCCCCGCTGGAGCCCATATATTGTTATCCCTGTTACTGTCCACTGTGTTGTCAATACCCCCCAGCCATTGTTCCAGTGCTTATCCATCCACTGAGTCTAGTCAGCCTATCTATAGTTCCTTATTTTAGGAAGATCAGTTCTTCCTCATCTAGCAGCAAGCTGTTGCCAATATTCCTTTAGACAAGATTAGGCAGCAGCATTTTAAAAAATTTATATATTCAAGTGTTACAATTAAACTCTTAACAGATTGTATGTAAACCTGACCATATTGTAACTAAAGGAAAATTTTGTTTTAAATTTCAACTGATTTAAAATTACCTTTCAGAGGGCTCCACTGAAGTTGATGGGTAATTGTGTAGATAATTTGCCTTACTGAACCAAAGTTCCTCAGTAAAACATTTCATCTATATACCAATCTATTCTCAAATACTCTAGCATAATGCCTCACACAACTGAATCCACTCACCACTCCAGGCAAACAGCTTTCCACTTCTGGATTGGGGCCATCACTGTAATGATTACCATGGTTTCCGGGAGATCCAGTTGAGGAATCAGAAGAGCTATCAGGACTTGAAGGCATATTGGAGCTTATTTGTGTAAGTTTGGCTGTAATTAGCTGAAAATGATATACATTAGAATCAAAGACAAGGAAAGAAATAACAAACTTAAAATATATCAACACCCAACCCCGGAATGAGACACTTAATACTTTTTAAAAGCACATATAAATAGTATTGTCATGTAATTATTTATTTTGCTGGATTTTAAGTGTTGAAATGCCTGTTCGAGTTAGTGTTTGTTAAAACATAAGCATCTAACATTAAGCCTTACATAACAAATATTCAATTGCATGAATGAGATACAGGCTAAGGTTTATTTTATTTTTCTCAATTTGATGACTATATACACTTACCGATTTATCCTTCAGGTTTAACTGTCCAATTAACTTTCTGTCATCTCCAGGATCAATCAACTCACCACCCACAAAAAGTTCAATTTTTGTATGAGCTACGTTGGCTTTAATACGATTGAGAATACATCGTCGAACTGAACCAATTGTATCATTTGTATGAGACCACACTTCTAAGTCATCTACTTGTCTGCCCTGGTTTGGAAATCGAACTATAAAAGAGAGGTGTTTACCACGGAAAGCTCTGGTGGGAAAAAGAAATAGAAAAACATGTTCAGCAGGCTTCAAAAATCTCACTGCCAAAAAAAAAAAAAAAAGATAGAAATTTAACATTGAGTATTTTCTTATTACACACACAAAAGAAACTTATTTCTAGTGCCGTTAAAGTACAAATAGATTATTCCTTTTAACTACAAATACAATATCCAAAACAAAACAACCATACTTCATTTTTACTACTTTTGTGCCTATGGTTCCAGAAAATAATGTATTGACCTTGAAGAAATTAATACAAATATCTGGCATGGTGCTTCATTCTTATCTACTATGGAAGCTGTGGTGGAATGACTCCACGTTTTTGAGGCCAGCCAGCCTGGGCAACTCAAAGCAACCCTATCTCAAAAATAAGAAAATTAAGACAGAGGCATGGTAGTAACAGTTCATTAATTTTTATGCTTGTGAAGTTCAACTCACTAATTCTAGGTATTTAAAAATATACAAGATAAATTTTACCTTGGGAGCATCAACTAAAAGGTTGTTACAAATTTTGCCTGAAAAATTCTAAGTATCAAAAAGTATGTGGGCATATTATCTTCTTTGAGGTAAGATACAAAAAAGAAAAAAAATTGAAATAGTATCTATCAAAGAAATTTGTGTAAGCACCATTCAACTTGCTAAATGGTGAAACCTTAAAAGAAAAGATTATTAGAGCATTGAAAACTACTATTATTATTATTTTGTTTTTTTGAGACAGGGCCTCCCCCTGTAGCCCCAGCTGGACTGGAACTCACTATGTAGACCAGAGGCTGGCTTTGAACTCACAGAGAGACGCCTGCCTCTGCCTCCCAAGTGCTGGGATTAAAGGTGTGCGCCACCATGCCTGGCTTTTAAGAAACTACACAGTATGTTCTTGTTCACCCACCCCCAATCAATCAATCAATCAATCAATCAATCAATCAACCAACCAACCCATCCATCCATCCATCCATCCATCCATCCATCCATCCATCCATCCATCCATCCATCCATCCAGACAATGTCTAGCTATATAGCCTTGGTTGGTCTGGAGATCAGACCAGGCTAGTTTCAAACTTTTGACAATCTCCCTTGCAATGCCTCCTGAGTGCTGAGGGCAGAAACATGTGCTGCTATTATCTTTAACAGTGTAAATAAATGGCATCAAAATAAAAATACTTGAATTGCAAAATATCGAACATTTAATGGACAATGGCAAAAAAAAAGAGCTTTACTAAAAATTCCAAACAAAATAAAAACTGAGGCTGGATGGATGACAGTGGTTAAGAATGAGTGCTTAATGCACAAGAATGAGGGCCCAAGTTCAAATCACCAGCATTCAAGTAAAAAGCAATGTGAAGGGGCAGAGACAGGCTTGCTGCGAGCAAGTCTATCTCCACATTCAGTAAGAGACTGTTTTAAGGGAATAAGGCAGACAGTGATAGAAGACCCCAAATCCTCTTTCTGGTCTTCACGAGTGTACATGGCAGACACACTTACACCATTCCAAAAATAAATAAATATAAATACTGAGATGGCTCAGCAAGTAAAAGAGCTTGCCTCTAAGCCTGAGGACCTAAGTTTGTTCCTTGGGACCCAAATGGTAAAAAGGAAAAAAAAATGACTCTCTCAAGATGTTCTCTCATCTCCACACTTGCACCATGGCAGCTTACACACACACACACACACACACACACACACAGACACACACACACACACACACAGACACACACAAATTTCAAAATACATCAACAAGGGGGTGGGGTGCTGGAGAGATGGCTCCGCAGTTCAGAGTGCTTACTGCTCTTGCAGAGGACCTGGATTTGGTTCCCAGCATTGACAACGGCTCTGCCAATCTTTTATGGTATCCAGGTACGCACACAAACATACATGCAGAAAATACTTGTACACACGAATATTTTTTGAAATGTTAAACGAAGAAAATGAAAATTGACACTGGAGGAATAAAAGGTCAATTAACTTTAAAAGGCTCTATGTTGGGCACAGTGGGCTAAGCTTTCAAATCTAGCACTGGGGAGGCAGTAAGCTCAATCTTGAGTCTGAAGCCATCCTGGAGACTACACAGTGAGACCATGTCTTAAAAAACAAGCAGCTCCTGAGCTTCTGATCTTTTCCCTGCTCTGGCCCACTTCTCTTGGAAAGGCTTTCTTCTCTAATAAACTCTTCTATCTTAAAACAAAATCACAAGTAAACAATTCCGTAAGATACTTTCTCTCTCTCTCTCTCTCTCTCTCTCTCTCTATATATATATATATATATATATATATATATACACACACACATATATATACATACATATATATACACATATATACATACATATTACATACATATATGCATATATACACTAATGTGTATGAGTGTATTGCCTGCTTGTATGTGAGTGCACCCATGTCGTGAGATGCCGTGGAGATCAGAAGAGGGCTTCGGATTCCCCTGGAACTGGAGTTAAGGACGGTTCATAGTCACCATGTGGGTGCTGGGAATCAAACCTGGGTCCTCTGCAAAAGCAGTCAGTGCTCTTAACCGCTGAGCCATCTCTCCAGCCCCAATACTTACAATATTTTTAATTAGCAAGACATTAACATTTTCTAAACTATTAATCTCTCTTCCTTTTTACTTGTAAACAATTTTGGGGGGGTCTTTTTGAGACAGGGTCTCCCTGAGCCCCAGCTGTCCTGGAACTCACTATGTAGACCAGGCTGGCTTGAACTCACAGAGATCCACCCACCTCTGCCTCCTGCGTGCTGGGATCAAAGGCGTGTGCCACCACACCCAGCACTTGTAAACAATGTTTTAAAAAGAAATGGTTAGAAAAATACCAAATAATTAAAAATTAACCCCAGTTCATCAGCTTCAACAAACCTTGACATAGGCAGAATCGTTCTTTCTTCATGATAATCACTGTCACATTCATTTATATATTCCCTTAAAACAGTTAATACTCGAACCATTCGAACAGCTTCCTGTCTTGCACAGTTAATACTGTCTTTATCACCATCCAAAACACACAATGTGTCATAAGAGGCTTTCAAACGATCAAAGCAAGACTGAATGAAGTCTTCGTGGATCACCACCTACAAATAATGGGGCAAATACAGATAGTTCAGGTGAGCCCCAGCTGTAAAAATAAAAAATCTCTAGCTAAAAAATCTCTAGCACTAATCCAATTAGAGGTAGTCTATTGTTTCTTAAAAGGACCTTAGTGTTAAATACATTAACAAAGGCAAATGGGGTAAGTAAAAAAGAACTTTAAATTAGGATTACATGCTAGTTACCGAAATTCAGTACGCCCTCTTTCCCATTTCAATATATAATAATCACATTCAAAATAATCCAGTCCCTTCAAGATAATGATCAATGCAAGATTCCCTTAGTATTTCATGTAAAAGAAATTTAAACTCATTATTTTACTTATGTATGTATTTTCAGGCAGGGTTTCACTATATATCCCAGGCTGGCCTAAAGTTGCAATTCTCCCGCCTTAGCCTCTCGAATGCTGAGGTTGCGGGTTTATACCACTATGTTCAGCTTTTACATATATGTTTAGTAAGAGGTGAAACAAAACACTTCCCAGTTAAGTTTGAATTAAAGAGAAAAATCTTATAAGCCTTATAGTTCCATCAATTGGAATTCTAGCATGTGGAAGTTTTAATGCATATTGATCCTTACCTGATTGACCTGCAGCCTTGGACCAAGGTTTGTGTAAATCTCTTTAAGGAGATCTATAGCTCGGTTAGCAATATCATCATTACTCTGAATCACAACCTAAGTCAAAAATATGAAACTTTAATGTCTCAAGAAATTTTTAAAAATTTGTTTTTATTTTATGTATATGAGTATATTGCCTGCATGTACATGAGTGCACCTGTGTCGTGCAATGCTGCGGAGGTCAGAAAATGGCATCAGGTTCCCCTGGAACTGGAGTTAAGGACGGTTCGTAGCCACCATGTGGGTGCTGGGAATTGAACCCGGGTCCTCTGCAAGAGCAGTCAGTGCTCTTAACCACTGAGCCATCTCTCCAGCCCCTCAAGAAATGTTTCAGCTGGGCATTTAAAGTCAAATCAAATGTTATTTTCAATACGCTATTTAATAATGTAATGGTTAGTTGACCTTCATAATCAAGTAAAACAGAAACAGACCAAAAGAAACAAATGCAGTTCTTTGAATACAGAACAAATATTTCATTGAGATCTAAAATAAAACTACGAAAAAGAAGCAGCTATACACTCAGTCTAATTTTAAAGAAAAACAGTAAAACACTTTGAGAGTTGGCTTAGCAGTAAAAAGCAATGACTGGTCTTGCAGAGAACTCAAGGTTCGATTTCCGACACTCACATGGTGGTTAACAACCAGCTGTAACTCCAGTTCCAGGGGATCCAACACCCTCTTCTGACCCCCATGGGCATTACACAACACAGGTGCACTTACACACATGCAAGCAATACACACATACATATAAAATAAAAATAAAACATCTTAAAAAATAAGATAAGCAGTGCCAAAGAAACCCCCAGTAATGTAAGATAAATATGCAATACTATTCCAGATTCCTGGGACAGGCATCAGAAAACACATACGTAATTTATACGACGTTTATTATGTTTTTTAATTATTCAGAGAGCATCAGAAATAATGTTTACAGAGCTCCTACTTATGACTTACCCTCCAAAGGTAGTCTAATCCTATCAACTCCAAATCATCCATCATATAGGCTCTCCTTTTCGCTACTAGTTTTCCTTCTCGACAATTCACAGCTTTGAAGAATCTCTCAAAACATTTCATTCCATTTTCAGTTAATAGGGAAGGATCAAGTTGAAGGACATTACTTTCAAAGAAGTCCTTATTGATATCAGGATCTAAGTCTGGTTCATCTCCCATCAATTTGGAATACCACTTAAAACAGGCTTCACGATCACAAAGGTAAACTGCATTCTCAGCTAAGCACTTCCATATTTGTTTTGCTTGAGGAGCGCATAGCCACAGTTGGCCATCTTTCAGTAAAAACCTTGGGAAAACATTTTTAAAAGGTCAATTAGATTTATCTAACTTTTATACTGAAGGGTAATTTACCTGTTTATGTATGAAATAATACACATATCACAATCACGTTAGCTACAGGTATCAGTTCTTTCAAGGAAATTTTTCCTAATTTTATTTGGTACAGAAACAGTACTAGATACTCACTCTACAAACCTATACTCGGTAGCCCCATTATGAACCCTAAGGAACTCTGTTAGGTAATTGAGTAAAACTCCTTTCTTGAATTCAAATATTTCAGTGTTGGTAATTTGATTTTAAAATAAAAGAATTAGGCCTTCTGTTTATATGGCTTCACAGGAAAATGAGGATTTAAGTGATTTTCACAAACAAGCCCATCAACATTTATGATTAAAATCACAAATTTTAGTACCTTTTATCAATTATTCATCTTTTATTGCCTGATCATATTAGACATTCAATAGACATATAAATAGAATGTTTAGAGTATTCAGTGATTTTTTCTAAAATCTCTTTAGTTGAGATTATTGGTTTCATATTATTTTGAAGGTGAATTTCACTCTAATCCATTCTGCTGGATTTCTAATTTTTACCTAACCCTGCCTACCTCTAATACATAGAGACAAGCAAAAGTGAGGTCCAGTGTGATAAAAGTGAATTGCTTTAAAAGTTTTTTCATGCTTTTTAAAAAACATTTTATTATTTTTATTCTATGTGTATGCATGTATTGTCTGTATGTATGTAACTGCACTTATGTTGTGCAATGCCCAAGAAGGACATAAGAGAATATTGGATCTCATGGAACTGAAGTTACAGATGGTTGTTAGCCGCCATGTGGGTGCTGGGATTTGAACCTGAGTCTTCTGAAGAGCAGCCAGTGCTCTTAATCACTGGAGCCATCTCTCCAGCACTCAGTTTATTTTTTAAAGACAGAAGAAAACCTTTTCATAAGTCAAAGTCCCACTGGCCAATATGATATACAAAAGTAGAGTTGCTCCTATTTTAGGCAGTGGGCAAAGAAAGGAAAAGCTAGGTTCAAACTTCCCATTGTTTGTTAATATGCAAAAACTTGACACAAAAGCGCCGAAGTTCCAAACTTGGAAAAGTATTTACCTAATTGGCATAGCATTAGAATAACTGAAAAATGCAATACTGGCTGTAATTTCAAACAGGTTACTCTAAGCACCTGAATCTTACTCATCAAATGGGAGTAATACCTGCACTACTCACACAATGAGGTAAAAAGTGTTTAATACAGACTAAATAATAAAGAAGGCATTAAGTAAGGTTCTTTTGTATTGGGTGAGTAGCTACTGGTCACAAATAAGTACTAACAGAGTTGGGGCTATAATAGACTCCCCATTCCAAACTTCAGTATAAAAATAGGGCTGGCCACCACTTTCTGTTCTAGTAAGCCAAAGTGACACAACATAGGCCATCAGTAACAATGGCTCACTATGACAGCAATTTTCAATGTAGGGAGGAAAGTCCTCCTAAATCAAGTGATTGAAAAAAAAAATCAAAATTTAAAAAATCCACTTCAACTTTAAACAAATGTCAACCTTAAGACATGGGAGTTTTCTCAAGTTAGAATCATTATGTAATCCCAATTTTCTCCCATAAACTGTAAGAACTTTAAGTCTACAACTAAAGAACACTCCACAGAACCTGTATCAAAACAATAAATGCAATAAATGCAACAGATTTTCAGAAGTACTGATAATCCTGGCATTTGCCAGCATAAATAATAGGAGTCAATTCTTCTGCTACATGACATGGATTTTGAGTTCCAAAGATATATATCTCATTATCAAAATGTTTAACCACAAAAGTACCTTTTGAATCTTTAAAAGCATATAATCACTAAAAGTCAACACCATAGAGCAAATCTAGCTTTGAACATTTCACTGTGGCATAAAAGAATACACCTATTTTGCTCATCCTAATCAGAGATGTTGCTAATTTCAAATTGTCTTTGTCAGCCATTATTAGAATAAAGTACTACAGGACTCAGACTACTCTGGTCCTTATGACCAAAATTGCTTGTCTCTATGATAGTTATGCCAGCATGGTTCTCTGACTGTGGGAAAGTATAAAACTTTTGTCTTTTGAAAATAAATATTTCCAGCATAAATAAACATGAAAAATTTATCCTAAAGCTCAAAGTGAGCTCTCTTCAAGAATGCAAATATTAAAATTCAGCCAATAATCTTAAAGCATTTTTAGCAGCATAGCAAGTTGTGGGACATTAATGTGGGAACATAAAAAGCAGCAGAAGGAAAAAAAGAAAAAGACCACCAATGGCAGTCAGATAGCATATTTCTTTTGCATTCTTTGTCAGAGAGCAATACCAATGTTATCAAACAAACCTAAGGAAGTTAAGCCGTTCTTGGACTTCTTGAACATGACTGTATCTACTTCCCAGTCTCACAGTTTGTGGGTCATAGTCTTCATGATCTGCAAAGAAAGAAAAATCATGCATTATACACATGTATTTCCATACCAAGTGAAGTGTCAGTTTAAAAGTCATTTATCAGGCTGGAGAGATGGCTCAGCAATTTAGAGCACTGTCTGCTCTTTCCAGAGGACCATGGTTGGGGTTTCCAGCACTCACACGGTAGCTAAAAACCATTCAATGCTGTCTTCTGGCCTCCGTGGCACAACACATGTGATGTACTTACATACATGTTAAAAATAATTTTTTTTCAAAAGTCAATTTATATTTTCTATTTTATGTATATGAGTGTACAACTCCTGTTGTTCCTGAGATTTAATAATTTTCTCAAATGTTTCTTCATTTAACTCCTTGCAATTACTTGACATGTTAAATTCATTTTTGTATTTTTATTTAAATGTTTTTTGTTGTTGAAAAGGTTATCTTTTTTACCACTCCAAAAGTTAAATCCCATTAATTCCTTAGTTTCTTTTTATCTAATTCAGTAATTGGGATTTTCCTTTATAAAAGTATGTTCATTATTCTATTTATTTAATGGATACAGTTATTGTCATTATTTTGATCTTCAGTTTTGTCCAATGAAAGCCAAATCCTATGTTCTTTGGATATGTCAACATGATTCTTTGGATACTTTCATACTTTTTCAAGGAAGATGTTAAAGATCATGCCGTACCTCCTGGCCTAGTCCAGCACTGCAAACAGCCATTATCTCTAGAGAGGTATAAAATGTTGAAAAAATGGGTAATACTAGCTCTCTTTTTTTGTCTTTTTGAGACAGGGTCTTCTGTAGCTTTAGTTGGCCTGGAACTCTTAATGTAGACCAGGCTGGCCTCAAACTCAAAGATCCACCTGCCTCTGCCTCTCAAGTGCTGGGGTTAAAGGTGTATGCCACCATGCCCGGCTTTTTTTTTTTTTTTTTTAAAAAAAAAAAAAAAAAAAAAAAAAAAAGGAAGAAGCCACATAGACTTCGTAGTTCATGGCGGGTATAATATAGAAATGAATCAGGTTACTGAGAAACTGTAGGCTAGTGATACTTGTAAAAAAATCTTTCTGTAGCCGGGCGTGGTGGCACATGCCTTTAATCCCAGCACTTTGGGAGGCAGAGGCAGGTAGATCTCTCAAAGTGCCAGGCCAGCTGGGGCTACAGGGAGACTCTGTCTCAAAAAGAGAGAAAAAAAAATCTTTCTGTGCACATTTTGAAAATGCTCCAAAAAGTGTTAGATGAGCTAGGTGTGATGGCGTATGCCTTAACCCCAGCACTTGGGAGGCAAAGGCATGAGCATCTCTGTGAGATGGAGGTCAGCCTGGTCAACACAGCGAGTTCCAGGACAGCTGTAGCTACAGGAGACCCTGTCTCAAAAAAGACACCCCGCCCCCGAAAAAGTGTTAGATGGACACCATTGGGAACAGGTACTGGAAATTGAGAGTCCTTAAAAAAACAAAAGAGGAAAATGTTGATTTATAGGGACAACAAATAACAACAAAAATCCAGAAAAACAAGGTAAATTACATTTCCAGCAATTGTTTAAATCAGCCCAATGACTCCCCTACCAGTGAATTAAGTCTTCAGTGGCAACTGAAAGGTTCACTCTGCTGCATGCATGGGAAAACTTAAAAATTCCTGATTTGGTTGGTAGCAGTGCATGAAAGCACTAGTACTGAGAACACAAACTAATATTGGATTTTGTTTTTTTGGTTTTTTTTTTCCCCCTCGAGACAGGCTGGGTCTCACTATGTAACCCTGTAACCCTAGCTGGCCTGGAATTCTCCATGTACACCAGGCTGGCCATGAATTTAGAGATCCACCTGCCTCTGTCTGAGTGCTGGGATTTAAAGTGTACCATCATGCCTGGCCATGGAGAGATTTTTAGTAATTTCTTCTTTCTTATCTAAGAATGTTAAAGTAGAAGGTGAAATCAGCTGACCCCCTCCAAAAGCTAAGCTAGCTATTGGTGATAAAATGAGCAGGAAAAAATACTTAATACTGCTGAAATGGTTATCTGAAGTTGAGATGACCAGTGAACTGTGGAAGCCTGATGGTATCCTACTGAAAAAGTTATCCTGCTGAACATGTCTCTCAAAACGAATGAAATTTGTACAATACTTTTACTATGCACAGGCAAATTCTGTAATTTACAGTATAATTGCAGATTCAGAAATGTTGGTAGATAATATCACAGTACTAATTTGAGCTAAGTTACAGAAAGACATGATATACAGACTAAATAGGAAAAATAGAAGGTCTATGATGTCCAGGAATTCAGAAAATATCCAGTACTTATATATTTGGGTCAAGTTTCAGAGCTAGGCAGTATGAATGTGCTGATTTACAATCTTACTTTGTGGAGAGAGAGAGAACATACGGAAAAGAAACTGAACAATGAAAGCATTTTTGTGACATGAAATTAAAATGAGGTAATAATTCATGTAGAATCTGATTCAAATGGAGTAGAAAACTGAGGCTAAATTGAATGGTACATGTATTGTCTCTTAATTATCCAACAATAGAGTCCTAACCTCTGACAATGAAATGTTAACACCATTTGAAAATAAAGTACATAAAAAAATCAGCAATAAATCACAAATTTGACTCTACCTTGGGATAAAGGGTACACTGACAATTACAAAGGCTTTGTATCATAAAGAAGAGATCAGCAGAGTCAGAGGTATGTTAGACTAAATCCCAGTGTCTGGATATTTATGTATAGTGTTTACGATCTCACCATTTCACTAAATTTGATTTCATTTGGTATATAGTATACACATCATGGCTGCATACCCACACTATCTTCAACATTCAATCATGCTGCTTAAAAGAAGGAAGCTGCTTAAAAGAAGCACTTGGGAGGCAGAGGCAGGTGGATCTCTGTGAGTTCAAGGCCAGCCCGGTCTACAATAGTGAGTTCCAGGACAGCTGGGGCTACAGGGAGACCCTGTCTCAAAAAGTCCGAAAAAAAAAAAGGAAGCTGGGATCAAAATGATAAAACACAATCTAGTACCCTTTTTAAGTATCAGGAATTGTGCTCAATAATTTGAATTACTCACTATCCTATGCAACAGTATTATAAATAGTCCCATTTTTAAAAAACTTAAAATTTATGTGTGTATGTGTGTGTGCGTACTCATGGAGGCCAAGAGAGTGACAGATCCCTTGGAGTTATAGGTGAGCTGCACGATGTAGGTGCTAGAATGTGCTAGAACTCATGGCCTCTGTAAGAGCAACTGCTGAGCCATTTCTCTAAGCCAAAGGTGCTCTTAACCACTGAGCCATCTCTCCAGCCCTGCAATAGCCTCATTTTCAATATACATGACTGGATTCTACAGATCCCATAACAATAAATGAATGACATGTATGGGAACCATGTCTAATTTAGTCTCTTAATACTGGTACTATAAAGCTCATTATGGCTTTGAGAACGAACCTGAACCTACAAGGTGCTTTTCATTAGGAATGTGGGACTATAAATTTAGCCTAAGAAGGAACAGAAGGTGTACTACTAAGCAGCCATTTATATTCTAGTGTGGAGGTTCTGACATGGCTGTTGGAAGGCAAAATATATTGACACGTAGGGCTCACGTACAGAAGACACTTAGAAAACGTACACAGACGTGTTTTCTTAAAAAGTGGAGGTGGTAATAGTAATAAAACAAAGTCGGATACATACCTAGAAAGGTAAAAAATTTGTGGTACTGACTGGTAGAGCTCCCCAGGCAGAGAAGAAAAAGAAACCAACTTTGGTTGGGAAAAGCAAACTAAGATCCTTGAACACTGGACTAAAGTTTAGGTTTATTAAGATCTGGGAGTACAAGTGGATCATAAGAAAATTTCATAAAACCAACTGCCTTGAATCTTTTAAAATATAAGTGTCACTTCTAAGGTAACTAATGCAAAAAAGCAATCATAGTTATTTCCCACAGTTCAGTTTTTAACATACCTCTGGCATATAGTCTCATGCTTTCCATGTAAGTTGCAAGATTTTCTGCTACCAAAGTAACTAGGGCATGATTATGCTGTAGTTGATTGATTAAGTCATGACGATAAAATACATGGGGACTTCGCTGCGTTTGACTGAAACGAGAAGAACTTAACAATATAATTAGGCAATTAAACTCTGTTGCAATCAAGAGTTTATACTATCTAAATTCTTAGCAACTAATTAAAAACCTAAGAAGCTAGTTTTGTTCGTTTACCTCTTTTAATGACGTTATTAAGCAATTTAATAGAAATGTCCCCCAAATTATTATTCTTATTTTACATGAAAATCATACATCAGTATTCTCTTCACTTCAGTTCATGGGGGGTTTACTTCAATGACTAATTTCTACTCCTTTATTACTACTAAAGTACTTGTGTTAGATTACAGGAATATTTGAGAATTAAAAAATAGAAACATACTTTGCAAGATTAGCATTGTACTTTCCAGTGAAGAATTTAAGAATGTTTTCACAGTAGTTTTTATTTAGTAGGGGACGGACAGATGGCTCAGGAGGTAAAAGTACTTGCCACCAAGCCTGATGACCTGAGTTTGATCATCACATGGTAGGAGGACAGACCTGATTTGGCCCCTAACATCCACAGGCACACTGCAGCATGCACCCCTGACTCCCACAAAAAATTAAAATGTACTAAAAAATTCAAGGCACACATTGCAAATATTTGCTTTATAGCCAAACTGTTATGGACAACACTAAGTCCTTTCCAAATTTTGGTCATATTTTCTGAAACTAGTCAAATTTCAGAGCCACTGCTATAATTCTAGTGGAAAGAAGGTCATTGAATTTTTTTTTTTTTGAAGACCTGCATCACTTGAGAAAGGTCAAGTGGCAGATGTAAAAATGGGCCAAACAAACCAATCCCTGGTCCTCTACAAGAGCAGCCAATACTCCTAACTGCTGAGTCTTTTCTCCAGACCCCCAAAAGATTACATTTATTAACATACATGTCTGAAGTTTTTTCTAATGGTCACTCCTATAGCTCTTCCAATATCTGATTTTTTTTTTAACCTTTGGTGGTGGGGGGATATGAGGTTCAACTGTTAATAGAACATACATATGAATTCTTAGGTTTTTTTTTTAAGGAATTCTTAATAGTAATGTAAAGCTGTAAAAGACTGCCATTTATATGTTATGCATAAAAAACATAGTTAGGGAATGTTCCCAAGAGTACAAGACTGGATTGATACAAGGTTCCCCACACTATCTAGGAATATTCTTTCAACTACACTAAGTTTTCTTTCTTTCCAGATTAGACCTCTTCCTATGTCTTTGATTTTAACTCCATTGCCAGAAATACAAGGACAATTTGTTTCAGCAAGTAGATTTTGGCATCGTGGGGTTTTCTAAACCCTTTTTTTTTGTTTGACAGGGTTTCTCTGTACAGCCGTCGTTGCCCTTAGAACTCAGAGGTTCATCTGCCTCTGCCTCCCTAGTGCTGGGAATTAAAGGTATGTGCCACCCTACCTGGCTTAAGTTTTTTTAAATATGGCTATTAAAAAGAAATTTAGGTAAAATAAAAAAATTTAACTGTGTCACACCATCTTCCATTATTTAAATGTCAGTGTAAATCAATCTTTTAAATTAGTTTAAAAATTGACTACTAAGGCCAGGCTTGGTGGCGCATGCCTTTAATCCCAGCACTCAGAGGCAGAAGGATCTCTGTAAATTCAAGGCCAGCCTGGTCTACATAGTTGAGTTCCAAGCCAGCTGGGACTACAGGGAGACCCCGTCTTAAAAAAAAAAAAAAAAAAAAACACCAAAAAAAAAACCCACCAAAAAAAAACCTATTAAATATTTGAAGTAGTATGAAGCAGTAGCAGCCTCCTGATTCTGTTAACTATGGCTTACTTCCTCACCAATGAAACAAAGGAGGTAGGTTTGATAGGATTCTTTTGTTCCAAAAGACCCTTCTTAGTTGCCTGTCACTCCACTAATTTTCTTTAGAATTTGCTGTTACCAATTGAAATGTGAATATGTAAGTAAAAATAATAGTTTTTAAAAGTCTTACCTCAAATTTTGAGGAGCTTCACCAAACAAACTACAAATTTCTCTAATTTGTTTCAGAGCAGGAATAACCCATTTGTCATTTGTACGAAGTTCTTCTATAAAGCGATCTATCCATTGGATCTTTTGTGTGTCCCGGTCCTTAAACAAACAATTTCAAATTTTTACATAGCTAAATTCTCAAAGAAGTCTAGTATTTAAGGAATATTAAAAAGAAACTGAGCTAAATTTAATTTTCCACAAAATTATAAGTTTTTCTTGTAAGATTAATATGATAAGTACACTGTAATTGTACTAAAAATATCAATAAGAAAGTACGTGTATCTTAACTTCATATTCACTAATGAAACTCCAAAAAGTAAAACACTATATATAAACTATATAAATTCAGTATAGTTTGATCTTAAATTACCAGTTTTAGTTTTAGCTAATGTTTTAAGAAATTCTATAGTATAAGGCTGGACATGGTGGTGCGTGCTTTTAATCCCAGCACGCCCAGGCAGAAGGCAGGTGGATTTCTATGAGTTCAAGGCCAGCCTGGTCTACATAGTGAATTACAGGTCAGCTGGGGCTATAGGGAGACCCTGTCTCAAAAAAGACCGGAAAAAAAATTCTATAGTAGCTCACAGTAACATAACAATTGTTTTACTATTTAGGGAATTCTATTAATTGCTCTTAAATTCCTTTTTTTTGAGACTGGGTCTCCCTGATGCCCCAGGTGGCCTGGAGCATACCACAGAGGTCTGAGATCCTTTGCCTAAATGCAAGTGCCATCACACACCACTCAACTTTTTCTTTTTTTTTGTATTAGGTGCAAAGAAAACTTAGTTTCTCTTACCTCTGACTTGAAGTCCCTACTTGGCTTTAATATTTATCATCTATTTAAAACTAGCATTTCTTTATCATACTATCAGTAAATAATCTATTTTCTGTACTTTCTCCCAAGGAGACTCAAGATGGTTACAAAACTTTGTTGTAGAGACCTAAGAAAGGCAGATTTATATATTCTTGAATACCATTGAAAAGATCATGATGTCAGAATAAATTTAATCATGAAGTAACAGAAAGGTCACAAAAGTTAGCCAAGCAGCACCCTTACCTGAGAGCAACTATAATCTAGTATTTTGATGTGAGCACTAAGAGCCAGGTCCATTATATCTACAGGCACATCATCACTGTGAGCAAGATTCCACAGAAGGTTCAACACTTTGTGTGCCATTACACCATCTTTATCATCTTCTGCAAGGCGACGAATCAGCTCAAGGAGCTTTTCACGCTGCTTTTTACTTGCATTTGTCCAACTAGCCTACAAAAGACATTTGAACAACATGAAAACAATCCATAATAGGCTGGAACTAACTATGCAGACTATGCAGTCTCCTGAGTGCTGGGATTAAAGGCCGTGTGCCACCACTCCTGGCTTATTGGTTATTTCTTAAATATAATGCTATGTCAATTTTATTTTTGGTCTTTTTGAGACAGGGTCTCCCTGTAGCCCCAGCTGTCCTGGAACTCACTATGTAGACCAGGCTGGCCTTGAACTCACAGAGATCCGCCTTCCTCTGCCTCCCAGAGTGCTGGGATTAAAGGCGTGTGCCACCACGCCTAGCCTAATTATTTTTTTAAAAAAGAAAAACTACTACTAATGGGGCTGGAGAGATGGCTCAGCAGTTAAGAACACTGGTTGTTCTTGCAGAAGACCCGGGTTTGAATCCCAGCACCCACATGGCAGCTAACAACTGTTTGTAACTCCAGTCCCAGGGGATCCGACAGCCTTTTCTGACCTCCGTGGGCATTGCACGACATGAGTGCACTTACCTACATGCAGGCACAAATACACATACAATAAAAATAATAAATATAAAAAAATTTTTTAAAGAAAAACTACATAGATGAACATAGAATTATTCAAGTGACATTTCAAAGACAACAGTATTCACGAGAAAAAAAAATCACTTTGATTTACAGTTAAATACCTCATCTAAGGCTTCCAACTCCAGTAGTACTGGCATTTGGACCACCACTTCAGAAGCAACCCCAATATTAAGGATGAACAACTATTAAGTTCAGAGCATTCATAATAAGTGATTGTAATATTTTCCCAGCTGCTTTTGACATACTTCAAAAGATGGGGGAAATGTTTACAAGTTTTTTCTTTGTATGTATAAAATGATGATACTTAAAAGCAGAGAAAAGATTCACTTAATATTTTGCTTCCTTCGAAGTAGTAAAATTTTCAGTAAGATACAGATTTACAACTTTAATGTACTTAAGATTGACCTGAGAAATTTGCTGAAAACACACACCCCCTAGGCTTCATAACCTAGTGACTAATATGCTTGGTGTGGAAGTCAGGGATTTTTTTCACTTACAGTGAAATACACTTTCAAGAAGGCATAAATATGAACCATTATTATAGTATATAGTGTAACCATTACCTAGCTTTTTTTAAAAAAATGATAAAAGGAAAACACGATAAAGAGCACTCCAGAATGCAGCTGAAATTTATGGCAATTTAATCAAGGCATATTACGTAGCTTCCTTTCTTCCTTCAATGCTCTGTCAATTAGATTTATCCACGTGGTGAAGTTATTCTAATTTGCTTATTGTCATTGCCATGAAATATTCCATTACATGAACATTCCACTATGTAGCCATTCCACATAGCAGTTTTTAACCACTACAAAATAACAAGTCCCAAGTGTTTTTGAATATGCATCTTGGTGCACATACACCTGGGTTTCTCAGGCACATACAAGTCAAACTTTCAATAATCTTACACCTATTCTGAAATGCCAAACAATTTTCAAAAATGTTACTTACACCAAGTAACTTATAGTTCCAGTCGGAATAATCATTTTTAGTAAGACTCCTTGATAACTAATGATCTAATAATGTGGTCTCATGTTCTTAATTCACAAATTCATTAGTCACTCAGGCTTCTTGTGAGCCCATTCCTAGCAACTGAGGACTTGTTACACTATGTCTTAAAAGCACATGGTATTAGCAATACAGATCTAACTAGAGGTCCTGGTGCTACCTTATGAATTACATTTCCACTAAGTCATGGTTTACCTGCATACATATCCTCTGAACACAATCAGTCATCCCCTTCTACAATTTGCTTCAACCTATTACCAAAATACAAACTGCCCAGGGACCGAAATCCAAAATGATAACCTGAGTTTTGAAAGGGTATGAGATTACTTATTTATTTGGGCTAGTATTACTATTACAAAAATGAAAATTTTAAGTCCTCAGTGACAGAAAACACGGGCAAAATCCTTCAGATTAGTGATTGATTATTTGTATATCTAAAGAATTGATTCTGTCTAGAATAAAATGGTAATGACTCACTATTTTAAGAATTACCTTGAAGCAATCAAAAAGATGATCAAGTTGTTCAGGAGAAAAATCCCATGCCAATTTGGCCAGTAGATCATGTACATTCTTCACAATGGCTTCATGTTTCCCGGCCTATTGAGAAAAAATACAAAGACGACCATAGCACACTGTTGTGAATAACAGAAACATAGTATATACTGACTGCTGATGACAATTAGTAAGTTATCCCCACCTCCATTATTTGTATAACATAATATTGTTTAGATGTAAAAAATCTAAAAAGTCCATCTATGAATACATGGTTAATATGTACTTTTTACTGCAGTTTATTAAACATACTTAGATTTTAAGAAAAATAAGCCACATCAGTATTTTTTCCAAATTGGAACGTTAAATACTCAAAAGCAAAAGTATTTTCTGTATTTCTATAAGCTGCTTTAAAAAAAAAATCAAAGCTTTATAATCAGAACTTAATGTTTATGCAGTTTCTTAATCTTTCAGAAAAGTTCGAAGACCTCTGAAATAGTGATTTAATTCTCCTGATAATAGAGGTTTCTAAGTCTACTAAGAAGTCAATGATAGATATCATGTATTCTTCCAACAGACATTTATTTTGTGGTACTAAGGCAAGCACTTTGTCACTGAGCTATATATGTACGCAGTCCTTGGTTTTCTGAGCTGAGGTCTTGCTATGTAGCTCAGACTGGCTTCCAATGCATGATTCTCCCACTTCTGCTAAGATCATAGGTAAGCACCACGTTCGGCTTCCTTTATTATTCTAACTTTTCTCTTAAACGTTAACTAAATGTGTATTTAAGTATTATTGGAAATTTCTGGAAGTTTCCTAGAGGATTATTTTATATAACAAGCATTTAAGTGTGATAAAGTCCTTACCTGTGCTGCCCAGATATTATCAAGATCTTGCAAAGTCAGAGCTTTTTCTTTGATGACAAAACGAAGAATCTTCTCTAGCTTCTCTACATACTGTGGCTGATGAAGACTATCTCGCAGAACTATGGATAAAATATTGTTCTGCTGGATCCATTCCTAAATGTAATTAAAAAAAAAAACTGGTTTCAAAACAGAAACAAAAGTAGTTTTTTTTTTCTTCCCCCAGAGCTGAGGACCGAACTCAGGGCCTATCAAGCACTCTACCAAACCCACGGTTAAAAATATATATGTAAATATATATATATATATATATACACACTATATATATTTTTTATAAGTAGAATTTCTAAACACATTTACAAAATACAGTGTACTTATGCACCATCATCATAGGAAATTACTAAAAAAAATTATAGTAAGTTCTTTCTTTTTCCCCTTGAAATAGGATCTTGCTATGTAGCATGGGATAGTCATAAACTTGTGATCCTCCTGCCTCCACCACTCTCCCAAGTGCTGGAATTAAATAATTTATGAGGAAATATCCCCAGAAACTAGAAATACTCACACCATTAAAAGTATTCTATACGGCAGCATTCACTCAGAAAAACATCATTTAAATGCAATAATTGCTAGGGTTTTTAGGCAACATGGGCACAGGACCAACTTGAGCATCTTTAGATCTCTTTAATTCTGCTCCAGAACAATTTGGACTGGATCTTGGGCAAAAAGATACTCTCTATAATTTTTATTTATTAACTGATTGCCACGTGCCAAACACTGTTGTTTATCTACCACCTTCTGCCATCTTTGAAGAAAGCAATTACCTTGTCCTATTACAGAACCCCAAACAAGTTTGCAGTTGCCAGCAATAAAATCTAAATCAACTCTGTATGTTCCTATTATCTGTTCCCATAATACTATGCTATGCTGTTGCTTGACTGTCATTTACCTAACCTTCACAGCAATAAAGTGGGAACTCACAATTAAAAAAAAAAAGGTAATCCACACTGTTAGGATTTTGCACTAACTTACTGAAAATAAAAGTAGTTGGGCCCAAAATGTGCACTAGAAGTATTTTTTAAGCCAATAAAGGACAGGTTTTTAAATTCCTAATCTGTTGGAGGCATTTTTTTCCTAATATAAGAGTAGCTCTGTACTTAACTTTCCCAAGGCAGACAGGCATGGGACACACACAAAACTAGATGGCTAACACTTTACTTCCTAACCCAAGGAAAAGATCTAAATATTCTCCACGTATTTTTTTTTCTTTTTAGTCCTGACCACTCACTAGGACCCTGAAGAACTATAACCCTAGCTGCTCAACATTTTTAATCATAGTCTATATTGTAGTTTCCTTAATTACCAGTGTGATCCCTTGGTAGTAGTTGGTTACAGATATCTCATAACTCTCATAGTACTTACAAAAATAACATGTGTTCTATAATTTAAATGGTAACTTATAATTAATACTGTAATATGTAAATTATCTATGAAAAATAAAGTTTCCTAAGTATTCAAGGCCAAGATGATAGGAACTCAAGCACTTTAAAACAAAATTCTCAAAATGAAGTTAAAACAGTAACTTGTTGATCTTATTTCACGATTATATCTTTCATAAAACATTTTTGTATGTTTGTTTTCTGAGACAAAGCCTCAATATGTAGCCAAAGCTGGTGTCCAACTTGTAGTACATCTTCCTTCCTGCCTCCACCTTCCCAGTGCTGGGATTACAGGTATGCACCACCACACCCAGCCATATATCTCATGTTTTCAAATCATTAACTGGAACTGATCAAATAACAACAGGCTCCTTCATTCACTATGTAGCAGATACTACCTAGTCCATTCCCAGATCACTTCTATCTACTTCATTTCAAACAATTTCACAATTTCTATACCAAATCTCCCATTAAGCTAGTTATTACTTTGCAACACCACACTCAACATAAAGTTATCATTAACATGCTCAGCTACCAAATAATAAACCATGCTATTGTGTAATAGCATAGTTCTCACAATCAATAAACCTGTAAAAACAAAACACCTTTCAACTTAAAAACTTTGGGGTTCATTTTACTCATATGAGTGTTTTGCCTACGTGTGTGTGCGCACCATGTGCATGCAATGCCAGTGGAGGACAGAAAAGGGTATCAGATGCCATGGAACTGGAGTTAAGGATGGCTGTTAACCACCATGTGGGTGCTGTGAAATGAACCTGGGTCCTCTTTTAAGAGCAGCCATGCTGTTAAATGTTGAGCCATCTCTCCAGCCCACTATTCCTCTTGATTTTTATTTCTTTTTTTGGTCTTTTTTGAGACAGGGTCTCCCTGAAGCTGCAGCTGGCCTGGATTCGCTATGGAAACAAGGCTGGCCTTAAACTCACAAAGATCTGCCTGCCTCTGCCTCCTGAGTGCTGGGATTAAAAGTGCGCGTCACCATACCCAGCTCCTCTTGATTTTTGACCTAAATTTATAATTAACATTACTAATTTTAGCTATAATCATTCTAGTCTCAAGTAGATACTTATTTACTTAAAAAGAATAAAGTTAAAAGGCTTACTGCCATCCGCTCCGCAGTGAGCCACTCTTCCTCCTCAGGATTACCATGTCGATGGGTATAGTATGACACACTGGATATCACCTTGTTAACTTCATTCAGTGCATTCATCTTTCCATTGAAAGAAGAAATCTGCAATAATCTGTAAGAGAAATTCACTTCTAAGTATGATTCTAAAAAATGCATGCATATGATTATTTCCAAAGATAAAGAACTTACCTAAGTATCATTTTTAATCTAAATATTTCCAAGTTCTTCACAGTTTCTTCTTGTCCAGGAACCCGTGAAGCTAAATTCTTCAAAGATTTAATAATCATTGAAAGAGCATCATTTTTAGCTTCATTCTTTGCTTCTTTTTTCAGTTCTTCATCAGTTAAGTTTTCTAAAAATTGTGGAACCATTTCTATTATTGGAAGAAAGTATTTTTTCACCGTGTGAAGAGTAAGAAACTCATAGCACTGTCCAAAAGGTCTGAAACAAAATAAAACTCCTGTTATACTTAATTTCTTAACATCAATTGAGTTAACTGTCATAGTACATGCATTACTTTTAAAATATCCAATCACCAAGTTTTTAAAAATCTCCACTTGAATTATTCATTTTTTAAATTAAGAAAAACCCCAGCAATTCATCATATACAGAACATTTCATTTTAAAATGTAACTTACTTAATAAGGGCTGCAATTATCTGAACATTTAATGCTGATCCATTAATAAAACGATCATGCAATATCTGGAACCCATTTAAAGTACCAAATTTGTTGAGGAGATCCACTAGCCAGCCCTGCAATACAATTAACATAAAAAAAGTTAAACTTTTTTTTGGGGGGGAAAGTACTATCTTGATTTGATATGCTAGAAAAGGTATATTCAATAAAACCAACTGGCAACTCATTCTTGAAAAGACCTCAAAATATTGAATTTTACTCATAGTGATCCACATGTGGTGAAGCAGCATAAATATCAAGCACAAATTAGATTACTGGGACACAATTTATATCAATATAGCTGCTGAGTAAGAATTAAAAACCAGGCTTCTATTTCAGCAACCCCTCCATAAAGATGTAGGTTGTCTAAACACCTGAAAATGCCTAATAAAATAATCAGGTAAAACAGCTTCAAATAGTTAAATGAAGAAAAAGCTACTTAGTAATCTAATATAATGAATTCTGAATCAATTTCTTATTGTAGTTGATCATAATCTTAATCTTGTGAACTGTCAAAAATTACACTATGGTTGGCTGAAGATATGCTGCAAAGATACCATACTTGTCTACAATGAGCAAAGACTTAGATTTGATACACTGCTTGTACTGCAGAATAAAAGAAAAAGAAAGTAAACACCACTAAACCCTGGTACAGTTTTACTAACTAGAACATCCTGATACTAAATGCCCTGAGTTCTCATTTATTTTTTGCAAAGTTTGCCATTTAAAAACTACCTTTAAATCAGGTGTGGTGGCGCACACCTTTAATCCCAGCACTGAGGAGGTAGAGGCAGGTGGATCTCTGTGAGTTCAAGGCCAGCCTGGTCTACATAGGGCGTTCTAGGTCAGCTGGGGCTAGAGGGAGATCCTGTCTCAAAAAAGACAAAGACAAAAACAAAAACAACAACAAAAAATCCAAACCCACTACTTTAAAAATCTTTGTTTGTACGCAAATTCTTCCTTGCCTTCTACCCTGTTGATCCCAGGGATTGAATTCAGGTCATCAAACTTGGCAACAAGTGCCTTTACCTTCTGAGCCATCTTGCCAGCCTCAGCTCTCATCTTAGAAGTAGTACCATGCAACAGTATAGAGCCTCTTTTAACTTGTTCTTTAAGAACAATAATTTAAACTACAATATAGCTAAGATAGGAATAATTTGTGTAGCTAAAAGTATGTCTGCATGTAAAAACTTAAAAGATTGTGTTGTTGGGCAGGTGTGGTGCATTCCTTCAACCCCAGCACCTGGGGAACAGAGGCAGGAGGAACTCTAAGTTCCAGGCCAGTCAGAGTTACATAGCAAGACCATCTCAAAAAATATTTTATTAGTAAGTTTACTATTAAATTTCAGTAAGTTCACTATTTTCCATTTTATTTGGTCTTAAAAGGTCAATTCTAGGTAATTAAACTCTCAGTAGTCAATCAGCAGTTCTCTTTAGGGATTCAGCAGCTAAGCAAGTACATGCTCATCATGCAATATATTCAAATCCCAGAACCCACATAGCAGCTAACAACCGTCTGTAACAGTTCCAGGGAACCTGACACCCTCTTCTGGCTTCCATGGGTATTGCAAGACACAGGTGCACTTGCATACATACAGGTAAAACACTCAAACACACGTGAAATAAAATTTTAAAAATTAGGCCAAATAAATCCTTGATAATCAACTTTTAAAGTTTATAAAGACTTATTTAGAAAACACAAATTTCTCTGGATTCAGGAGTAGGTAACTCCCAGAATATGCATTATAAACATACTTTAGGTTACATTAAAAACTGAACTCAAAGGTTTTAAAAGTGTATCTTTTCAATAGTTGTTATAAAATATAACATCAAATATTTTAAAATATCATCAACAAGAATTCACCCAAGTCATGTACACTACTGATGAACTGAGAAAAATAAAGTAAATGCAGGTATAGATAAAACTTTTAAGATTATCAATGTTTTGATAACTGGATAATACGCAAGTAAAAATAATACATCTAGTGGCAATATTATGTACTGAAAAGTAATTCTAAAGTTCAACACTGCTGGTGATTTCAATCTCTACAAAATAAACTAAATATTGTACATGACTCTCAATTTTTGTGGCTGGTTGGAGGGGGAAAAATAACTCTACAACATTCAAATATCTCCCTTACAGCGTAAATTTAGAAACCATATACTGTTAACACATATTAAAAGAAACACAGTGTTGGAGCTGGAGAGACATAGCTCAGTTGATTAAGAGCACTGGCTGCTCTTGCAGAGGGCCTGGATTCAAGTCCCAGCACCCATGTGGCAGCTAACAACTGTCTATAACTGCAGTTCTAGGGGATTTGATACCCTCTTCTGATCTCTGTGGGCCTTGCATGAGATGAGTGCACTTACACACGTGTGGGTGATACAATCACACACAAAGTTTTTTTTTGAAACAGGGTCTCCCTACAGCCCCAGCTGGCCTGGAACTCATGGTCTCAGGAGTTTGGGACCCCCTTGGCTTAAAATGGATGTGGATTTTATTTCACAGGTTTTGCACAGTAAATGCCACATTGGGTACCACCTGCATTTCTTTCTTCCTTTCTCTTTTTAACTAATATTTTGGTTAGCATACGAAGAATTGGGTTTGACTGTGCGTTTCCGTATATATACATCATTATGCTGTTTTTCTTCGTCCTCCTGCAGCCCTCCTCTCTCTCTCCCTTTCCCTTTCTTGCTGGTTCTCTGCATTCAAACTATTTCCTCTTCTGCCTCATGACACTTATATCCCACTCTTCTTTCTTTCCAGTTTTTGGTTTTTTGAAACAGGGTCTCCCTACAGCCCCAGCTGGCCTGGAACTCACTATGTAGACCAGGCTGGCCTTGAACTCACAGAGATCTGCCTGCCTCTAGAGGGATGCACCACCATGCCCAGCTCACATATAGCATTTTTTAAAATAAATGTTTTTATATAAAATTTAAATAGTTATCTAGTAAGAAATATCACAAAGTTGCTAGGTGTGATGGCACATGCACATACATGCCTTGAAGCTTAGCACTTGGGAGGCAGAGGCAGCCAGAGCTATATACTGAGACCCTATCTCAAAAAAAAAGTATATAATCTATTTATACTGCTATAGGAAATTTATATTTAAGTATATATTTATTAAATGAGATTTGAAAGATTTACTATCCTCATTTTATAATTTCTACAATTAAGGTATTATTAAGCACGTATATGATACTCTTATTTTGGAGTCAAAATCTTACGACATAAAATTATCACAGCCTTACAGATCCGTACATGATGTGTTTAATCGAAGAAGTAATCCCCTCTACCATTACTACAAAAGAAAACTATGGTCTGTTTTATATTAACCCAAGCTATGATTATTTCCAGGTTGAACAAAAGACAATGAAGACTACATGGAGAAAGTTAAAAAAAAAACCCAAAAAACAAAAAAACAACCTTAAGTACTGAACACTAAAATGCTATGACTATGCCAAAAAACTCCTAGTGTTATACAAAAAACTCAACAGCAGTACAAACAAAAGAGAGCTAAGTATGGGTACAAAATAAAGAATGAAAACCACACAAAATAATGCAAAATCCCTTTCAGAGTACTATGAAATTAATCTTTGCCATAGTAATAGGAAATTCAGATCACTGAAAGTTCTGTGGCAGAGCCAAACAATTTTTAACATTTAAATTTGAAAATAACAAACCAACATACTTTTGGTGATCGAGGGTCTGGAGAACGAGCAAAGAGTTCATCTTCAGGCAACTGAACATTTGAGGAAACAGATTCACACGGACGTGTACCATTGTAGATATGGAATTTGCAATGAGGATTTAAGGCCATGGCAAGAAGTTCTAGAAGTGGAAACCAGTCTTGGGCCAACTTAGCCACACATAGCTCCACCAAGCGATGAGTATTGTTAATAATACATCTCTGTTATATATGGGAGAAAGGTGACTTAGAATGTGAAAACATTGCAATTTTCAAGAGAACTATCTTATAATCCTAATTATCTTTATCTTAATAGTAAATTATCTCTCCATTTTTCTACACGGTTTATTTGAATTGTATTCAATTTCACTAGTACTATGACCAAATTAATTTACTTCATAATTTATATGGTACCTCCTTTTAAAGAGTTATTTGCTTAAATAATAAGGTAGGTACCATAAGCTGTCAATTTCTGTTCTATGACCTCAGACAAGATTAAAATGCCCATTTTTCCCCCTTTGAAATTCTTATACCTTAAGTAACAATTCTAAAATTGAAATAATGTCATTTACCCAAGATGGAGGGGATTGGCTAGTCTCAATGACACCACTGTCAAACTTTGCATTTCTAAATCTAAACAATTACTTGTTAAATCAGAAGATGTTGGCATTTTAAAGTCATGGTCATAGTCGGAAAATAGTTGCCAGAGCACAAAAGCATCATTTGCTTTATAACTTAAAACTATTTTCATAGTGAAAGAACTGAGGCTTTGAGCAATTATGGTATATTATCAATCCAGATATACCTTCTTTTACTCTGTAAAATTTCTGAAATCCAATTTCAGCTAATAAACAATAGGTACTGAAGTGTTTACTCTGCAAGACACTTTGGAGACAATGGGGACCTGAGACCTGAGATCACTAAGTTGTCCGCTTGCTTAAAAGGGAATTTCTTTTAAAAACGATTGGCAACTGTAAACTGAATTAAGCCTGTAGAACTATTTAAATAGTAGCTTATGGTTTTAAACCACAAAGCAGAGTTTAGGTTTCCTGACTGTCCTTTTCTGCATAGTGAGTTTATTTCTCACTACCTCTATAACACTGACTTTTCTGGTGCCTGGGACATGTTATATATGAAACACATATACACACACCTGCCTTCACCAACCAAAGGAGCATTACATAATCTGCTCTTTTAAAGTCAAATGGAAAACTCACATGAATTTCAAACTTCCAGCCACTCACAGCTTCATCTGTAAGGATTTTAGTGAATGAGATTGTTAATCCATCTCGGAAAAACCGCTGACATGCTTCACTTTTAACATCAAGGCCTAAGGGCGAGGAAAGACAAATATTGCTTTACAGTGCTGAATTACATGATGAAAGTAAAGTAATTGGAAATTGTTCAAGGACAGCAATTGCAGAGTACTTTGGGGGGAAAAAAACCTCACATTTTCATAAGCATTATTAAGGTAATTTGATTCAGAAAGGAAACCAGTCCTGTGTGGTAGCACACACCTTTAATCCCAGCAAAGGCAGGCCATTCCTTCTGAGTTTCCGGCCAGCCTGGTTTACATAGTGAGCTCCAAGCCAGCCAGGGCTACATGATGAGACCCTATCTCAAAAAGCAAATAATTAAATAAAAAAGCAAAATTAAAGACTAACTAAAATGCTATAAATTATGACCCTACTTCTTTTTTTATTTTTTGGTCTTTTTGAAACAGGGACTCCCTGTAGCCCCAGTGGGCCAGGAACTAGCTATTGAGACCAGGCTGGCTTTGAACTCACAGAGATCTGCCTGCCTCTGCCTCCCAAGTGCTAGGATCAAAGGCGTGTACCACCATGCTTGACTTATGACCCTACTTCTTAAACCCAAAATGGTGGTCAATATCATGTGACAAGAGAATCTAAATACTTCATAGCATTTTGCTCTCTGAAAATAAATCTTAATTTTACATTTCACAATTATACTTTAAGTCTTAGTTTGTAAACTATCCACTTAGCATCCATATCTTTATACTATCCTCTAAGTGACCAAGTGAGATTAATTGTTCTGTCTTCCTTATTAGCCTCTTTGATTGTTCCATCATCTACACTTTCTTTTTTCTCCCCAATAAACCAAGAATGTATTTCTTCTCAATTAAAAATGTATTATTGTGTGTGTGCATGACTGGGGAGTGAGTGGGGGGATAAACCGTGCTGTGTATGTGGAGGTCAGAGGACAACTTTTGTGGAATCTACTCTCTCCTTCCACCTTTATGTGGGTTCCACGGATTGAACTCAGGTTGTCAAGCCATCTCCCTGGTGCTTTCTTTGCTTTGCTTTGTTTCATTTCATTTAAAAAAGGCAACAGGCTGGGCGTGATGGAGCACGCCCAGGCAGAAGCAGGCAGATCTTTGTGAGTTCGAGGCCAGCCTGGTCTACGTAGTGAGTTTCAGGCCGGCTGGGGCTAAAGGAACTGTCTCAAAAATTCCAAAAAAAAAAAAAAAAAAGGACAACAGAACCATGTGCCATGAAACACAAAGAGTATCTCTAACATGTTTGACACAGGGTCTCACTATGTAACCACTATGGTAGCTTCAAACTCACTCGTGATCCTCCTACCTCAGCCTTCTTCAGATTATAGGTATGTACCACCAAGCATGACACATTAATTTTTGAGAGGGTCTCTATGTATCCTAAGCTGGCCTCAAATTGGTACTACTATCTCAGCTGCAAGTACCTACAGAAAATTAGTCTTGGACCACTACACCTGGCTCATCTACTGCTTAACGACAAAATTTTATTTAAAAATGTTATTTATTATTTTATTTTATGTGTACGAGTGCATTGTGTGCATATATGTTAATAATACACATGAATCATGTAGTGCCCACAGAGGTCAGAAGAGGGCAACCAATTCCCTGAAACTGGAGTTACAGATAGTTGTTAGCCTCCATGTGGGTGCTGGGAACTGAAC
Organism: Nannospalax galili; assembly: GCF_000622305.1. Taxonomy (NCBI): domain Eukaryota; kingdom Metazoa; phylum Chordata; class Mammalia; order Rodentia; family Spalacidae; genus Nannospalax; species Nannospalax galili. The sequence goes on along the minus strand of NW_008330152.1, from coordinate 2,672,235 downwards.
CCAGGTCCTCTGGAAGAGCAGCCAGTGCTCTTAACCTCTTTGCCGCTCAATGATTAAATTTAAAATCACTCAGTTTGTACAGAAAATACCTGACTTTGGTTGTACAGTATCTGTGGCATGTAACCTTTAAAAATTAAGCCTGGTCACCTTTACTTCCCTGGGCTGCAAAGCCTCCCATGTCCTGGTCCCAGCACCTTCCCTGGGTAAGTCCAGTGTACCTTGACTCCCCCAGCCTCTTTCACCCTCCCAGCTCGCCTCCGAGTCTCTCCTCCTAGGCTGGGTACAGGCCCATTTCTTGTCTTGGCACCCCAGACACCGGGGCTAACCTCTCGACCCAGAGCCGCCACTGCTTCCTGATCCTCTGCATCCTGACCAAGCCATTTCCTCCCTGCAGCCTCCAGGAACTCTCTAGGCCTGGTCCTGGCCCCACCTTCCTTTACTTTCCTGGGTGGCACAGCCACCAGCTTCCTGAGTCCAGCATCTATCCTGGGCCCTTCTCCCAGGCTAGCCCAGCCCCCAAATTCTTGAGGGCAGCATCTTTCCTGGAGGGACTCATACCTTAGAGAAAGTCTGATATCATTTGAGCCTCATCTCACTTGGGCCTCTGTGGGAACTCCTGAAGACAAAAGCAATTAGGCCACTCCAACATAAAATCAAAAGAGAGAACCTGAAGCCTAGACCAACCAGCTTTTCATGCCCAACAACTAAACCACAAAGGCACATAAAGTTTACAAAAAGAAGCAGATCTAAACTCAACAAAGGAAGGCTTGAGTCTCACACAACAATCAGAAACTACAAAGGAAAGTCACATGTCAAAGTCACAAAGAAAAAATAACATGAAAAACCAAAATAATATATTCCCCCCAAGTACCAATAGTCCTCTAGAGGAGTACAATGAGAACTCCCTAGAGATAACACAGGACATGGAACTCAAAAGAACAATTATAAACATGATAAAAGAATTCGGTGAATTTAAAGAACACACAAAGAAAGAAATCAAAGAACTGAAGGAAGATAGGGATAAACTTCTGAAGAATTCAGTAGAGTTTGAAATATTGAAGAATACTCAGGCGAAAATGAAGAAGTGAAACACTCAGTAAGCCAATTAGAAACGACAGGAGAAAGCCTCGCCAAGAGGGTGAATGAAATGGAAACCAGGACATCAAGACTAGAAATGGATGAATTAGACCACTCAAGCAAGGATTATGAAAAATTTAAAAAAGCACAAGAATGGAATATTCAAGAATTGTGTGACACCAAAAACCCCCCTAAACTTACGTATATAGGCATACAGGAAGGAAACGAATCTCAAGACAATGGTATGGAACAGATCTTCAACAGGATTGTAGAAGCAAATTTCCCAAAATTAAAGACATGCCCATACAAATACAAGAAGCATATAGAACACCAAACAGACAGGACCAGAAAAGAAACTCTCCATGGCACATCATAGTAAAAACACTAAACATTTAGAACAAAGAGACAATACTGAAAGCTGCAAAATAAAAACAGCAAATCACATATAAAGGGAAACCCATCAAGATTACAGCTGACTTTTCAGTGAAAACTATGAAAGCCAGAAGAGCCTAGACCAAAGTATTCCCAGCTCTAAATGACCACAGACGCCAACCCAGATTACTTTACCCAGCCAATATGTCTATCATAGTTGAAGGGGAAAGAAAAATCTTCCATGACATAAATAGGCTGAAAGAATTCATGTCCACAAAACCAGCCCTTCAGAGAATTCTTGAAGCAATACAAAGAGGTGAAGAAAGGAATGACTATACACAAAAGGGGTGATGGAAAGAAATTCAATGAAGGTATTAACTGTGGAAATGCAGAGCTATATCAAGAATGTGAACAGAAACAAAAATGACAGGATTCAATACACATCTTTCATTAATAACTTTAAATACCAATGGACTGAACTCCCCAGTCAAAAGATACAGACTAGTTGAATGAATGAAGAAACAAAACCCATCTTTTTGTTGTCTGCACTACCTTAAGGTGAAAGGATGGAAAAAAATATACCAAGCAAATGATACTAAGAAAAAAGCAGGCATTGCAATTCTAATATCTGATAAAACAGACATTAAACTAAAACTAATCAGAAGAGACAAAGAAGGTCACATCATTCTGATCAAAGGAACAATAAACCAAGAAGATATTACAATCATGAACATATATTCACCAAACTCTGGTGCACTCAACTTCAAAAAACAATACTACAGGACATTAAGAACAAGATTAATCACAACTCATTAATAGTAGGTGACTTCAATGCCCCACTGTCTCCATTAGATAAGTCAACAGGGCAGAGAGTTAACAGAGAGACATCTGAATTAAACAATACCATATATCAAATGGACCTAACAGACATCTACCAAATATTCCACCCAAGCACTAAAGAATATACTTTCTATTCAGTGTCCCATGGAACTTCTCCAAAATCGACCACGTACTGGGGCACAAAACAAACCTCAACAAATACAAAAAGATTGAAATAATTCCATGCATTCTATCAGACCACAATGCAATAAAGCTTAACATCAACACTGGAAGAATCCCCAGTAACTACATGAACACATGGAAATTAAACAACACACTCCTGAATGCTGAATGGGTCAAAGGAGAAATTAAGAAAGAAATAAAAGTATTCCTGGAACTAAACGAAAAGGACAATACAACACAACAAAACCTCTGGGACACACTGAAAGCAGTCCTTAGAGGGAACTTTATACCTCTGAGTGTCTACATTAAAAAATCAGAAAGAAGCCGAGCGTGGTGGCACATGCCTATAGTCCCAGCACTTGGGAGGGAGAGGCAGGCGGATCTCTGTGAGTTCAAGGCCAGCCTGGTCTACATAGTGAGTTCCAGGACAGCTCAGGCTATAGGGAGACCCTGTCTCAAAAAGACCGAAAAAAAAAAAAATCGGAAAGATCACAAATAAATGACTTAACATTGTAACTCAAGACACTTGGAACACAACAGCAAATGAAACCCAAATCCAGCAGACAAGAAGAAATAACAAAAATCAGGGCAAAAATTAATGAAATCGAAACAAAGAAAACAATACAAAGAATCAACAAATCCAAGAGCTGGCTCTTTGAAAAGACAGACAAGACTGACAGGCCGGTAGCCCAGTTAACCAAAAGAAAGAAAGAGCACCTCCAAACAAAATCAGAGATGAAAGGGGAAACATCACAACAGACACCAGAAAGATACAGAACATTATAAGGGAATACTTTAAAAACCTATAT
>NW_008330152.1:2650573-2667848 GCF_000622305.1 Nannospalax galili | reverse complement strand
TGCAATGCCAATCAAAATCCCCATGACATTTTTCACAGAATTGGAATAAAACATCCTTTCATATGGAAGCACAAAAGACCTCAGACAGCCAAAGCAACTCTGAGCACTAAGAACAATGCTAGGGGGATTACTACACCAGATATTAAACTGTATTACAGAGTTATAGTCATAAAAACAACATGGGACTGGAACAAAAATAGACCCATAGATCAATGGAACAAAATTGAAGACCCAAATATGAGTAAATGTAATTTCAGCCACCTAATACTTGACAAAGGAGCCAAGAACATTCACGGGAGGAAAGACAGCATAGCATGTTCAGCAAAAGGCACTGGCAAAACTGGATCTCCACCTGTAGAAGAATGAAACTAAAACCCTATCTTTCACTTTGCACAAAAGTCACCTCAAAATGGATCAAAGGCCTCAATGAGAAGCCTGAAACTCTGAAACTGTTAGAAAAAAAACATTGGCAATAACCTACAAGATATAGGTGTAGGAAAGCATTTTCTAAACCAGACATTAACTGCACAGGAAAACAAGGTCAAGAATCAACAAATGGGACCTCATTAAAGTAAAAAGCTTCTGTACATCAAAATAAGCAACCAAGGAAGTGAAGAGAAAACCCACAGAATGGGAGAAAATCTTCACCAGTGACACGTCTGACAGAGGATTAACATCCAGAATATAAAACAAACTCAAAAAACAAAGTATCAAGAAAAGGAAGTAACCCAATGAAAAGATGGGCTAAGGTAAACTGAACAGAGAGTTCTCAAAAGAAGAAATAAAGATAGCTAAGAAGCATCTTTAAAAGGTATTCAATATCACTAGTAATTAGGGAAATACAAATTAAAACCACTTTAAGATTTCATCTTACCCCAGTCAGACTAGCTAAGATCAAGAGAACAAATGATACCAAATGTTGGAGAGGATGTGGGGAAAGGGGAACTCTCATCCACTGCTGGTGGGACTGCAAACTTGTTCAACCCCTATGGAGAGCAGTGTGGGGAACTCTTACAAAAACTACAAATGAACCTACCATTTGACCCAGTTATGCCACTCCTTGGCATATACCCAAAGAACTCACTCATCCTATCAAGACACTTGTACATCTATGTTTGTTGCTGCTCTTTTCAGAATAGCTAAGAGATGGAAGCAACCTAAGTGTCCCTCAACTGATGGGTGGATAGCAAAAATGTGATGCATTTACACAATGGAGTTCAACTCAGTGGTAAAGAAAAATGATATAATGTGATGAGTGGATAATGAAAATGTGGTTCATTTATACAATGGAGTTTTACTCAGCAGTAAAGAAAGATGAAATCATGAAATTTGGAACTAGCAACCATGGATGGAACTAGCAACCATTAAACTTAGTGAAGTAACACAGACTTAGAAAAAAAAATGGCATATGTTCTCCCTCATATGTGGATCCTAGCACCAAATCCTTATAAGTGAATATGTATCCAAATATAACTACAGGAACCAGGATAATGAAGAGGAACCAGGGAAGTAAAGGAAAAGAAAGAATCTGAAAAAGAAGAACAGTAGAAAACAGGTGTTAATAAGGGAGCTATGGATAATAATGGGGTTATTTTAAGGGGAGGGGGGAGGGAAGGTTAAACAAGGAACCTAAGGGATAAAGGGAAAGAAGTCGCTCAAGAGAGGTGGGACCATAGGAGAAGAGTATTATTAAGGGAGAAATGGAAACAATGGGACATCTTAAATGGGGAAACTGTTGTGGAAAGGTTAGACAATGTGAGAGATAAACAATGCCTAGCTAGTTTTAGAAAACCAGAGGGAACCATATTAGGCCAACAACCTACTGACAAATTATACATACAACCAGATCAAAGACTGTAATATATGCCCAGGCAAGGTTTATCTGCGAGCGTTTGGTCTTTGCCCAAGCTTTATCTACATGGCATATGGTAACCAAAAGTACCAGGCTGGTGGAACTAACCTTCTTGGATGTTTAACAGCCATACTTTGAGGCCTATACTAATTTGGTCAGGGGGACATAAAAGACAGTTTTTGCTCCTTGCCCTCCTAGGTCGACTAAGTTCCAGGGGACTATGAGCATCTCTCAAAGTGTCCAGTAACTGTGGTGAATCACCTGTCCTCTTGAGCAAGGAGGCCATGGAGACCCCACCAGATGGACCTGAACCAGTGTCAACAGAGGAAACATTTCCTCCTTGCTTCCAAGCAAAGCAGCCAGGACCTTTCACTTATCTTCACATAGATGGAACTGGTAAAAGGAGCCAGGGGCTCCTCCCAAGCCCATGTTACCCCCGAGGAACAGATCCTCAAATGACCTTAAGAGTAAAAATAAATAGTTTTTTCTGGGCCAACTGTAGGGTCTTAAACACCCAAAAGTATAACAAAAGATTAATGGGGTCAACATAATTTTTAAGAGTCAGCTGGGTGTGGTGGTGCACGCCTTTAATCCTAGCACTTGGGAGGCAGAGAGGCAGGTGGATCTCTGTGAGTTCAAGGCCAGCTTGGTCTACACAGTGAGTTCCAGGACAGCTGGGGCTACAGGGAGACCCTGTCTCAAAAAAAAAGAGTCCATATGTATAGCTAAAGGCTACATAACAGGAAACAATGCCAGACGGGATATACCTTCCTTTGAGTTATTGGCCAAGGTGGCACAAGAGACTCCCAGACAGTAACCCAGCATAGAACTGGGAACAGCAGGCCCCAATCTTATCTAAAGGCATATTGACAACTGATTGCTGCTAGATGAGGAACAGCTGATCTTACTAAAACAAGGATCTCTAGATAGGCTGACTAGATTCAGCAGACAGACAAACACTGGAGAATGGCTGGGGATGTTGTCAACACAGTGGACAGTAACAGGGATGACAGAACATATGGGCTCCAGTATGTGGGAGGGGAGAGCCTATGTGAGGATGCATTTGGGTAGTGGGTATATAGATGAGTAAGATTGTGTTGGATGTTCTGTATGATATACACACAGAAAAATCAACAAATTAAAGAAAAAGAGAAGACAATTTGAGGAGGAGCATAAAAATTTACTTCATGTTAAATTATAGAGGTGATAAACATTACCAGTGAAATCTACCTGAGGACTTTATATCCACACTCAGGTACTAACAATCTGAATATAACCGATGGTGACTAGTAATCATCAGATACATAGAGATTAAAGACACATGTGCAAACATCTAAGCGTTGGTAGCATTAAAAATGTAGGAAATAGCATATTTTAAAATGAAACAGATCTTCTTTAAAGTGTAAAAACTCATTGAATTTTATTTCTTACAGGATTTATACTGAGTTCAATATTGTATAACTGTATTAATTCAACTGTGAACCTAAAAATTTATAGCCACTTTTGAAAGAGATGTATCCTTGCTCTGGAGTATGTTACTGAATATGTTAAAGCTGTAATGAAATGCTTCTTCGAATCATGGGGCTATTAAATTAAAAAAATAAAAATAAATTCTTCAAAGCATTAAGAATTTGCTCCTTAATAATTAGATGTGAGAAACATTACCATTGAAATCTACCTGATGACTTTATATCAATGCTCAGATGCCTAGAAGCTCAGAAAGTAACCAACTGTGACTAGTAATAATCAAATATATAGATATTAGAAATGCATGCGCATCTTAGTGTCAATTGTATTAAAATGAATTTTTCTGTATGAAACTGTATTTTAATAATGATAATTCAACTGTAAACCTAAAAATTTACAGCCAATTTTGAAAGAGACGCATCTGAGCTCTGGAAATTGTTATTGAATATGTCAATGCTGTTGTAATGAAATGGTTCTTCTAATTATGTGGTTATTAAATAATTAAAAAAATTTTTTTATTGAAAAAAAATTAAGCCTGGTCTAAGCTTCTGTGGGCGTTACACGCACAGGTGGGTGCACGTACAATGAAGGCCAAACACTCATATACATAAAATAAAATTTAACAATTAAAAAAAAACCTAGCACAGCTCATTTTAGTTGTGGACAACAATAGTCTGATTAACTTATTTTCGTAGCTTTTAAAGATAGCTAATACCCCAAAAATATTCTTTACACAAAGGAGTAATTATTATAAGATAATTGAAATTTCCCCCTTTCCAGGGAGATTAAGCCAAGCAAGGTACTATAAAGATATGTAATTTTGAGAATAACTAATTTCACTTGCTTATTGTTAGCAGTAACATCCACGGTGGAATGGTTTGGTTAAATGCCTCCCAGAAGTTTGGTCCCTAGCCTGTAATGCTACCAGGATGTGGTGAACCCTGTAAGAGGGGGAACCTAGTGGGAAGTCTTAAAACACTGAGGGCATGCCCTCAAAGGCGAGATCCAATATCTGCCTCTCTTTTGCTTGCTGGACATCAGAAGGTGAGCAGCTTTGCTCTGTCACATTCCCACCACAATGTGTTGTCTCACCACAGGTCCAAAACACCATGTTATGAAATCGTAGAAGCCCCGAGTGCCCCCCCTTCCAACTTTTCTCTTTACTTTTTGGGGGTCTTCTTTTTCAGATAGGTCTCCTGGTGGCCCCAGCTGGCCTGGAACTCATAGAGATCCACCTGCCTCTGCCTCCCAAGTGCTGGGATTAAAGGCGTATGCCATCATGCCCAGCAAAACTTTTCTTTTTATATGCTGATCATCTCAGTTATTTGTCACAGCAATAAAAAGATAATATGTGACTATGTCAGAAAATGCAATGTTGCTACTTTTTAATCTCCAGTGCCTTTAAAAACAACAAATTGAGCACTACAACCTAAGTCCTCTAAGAGAATTCAACTGTATCAGAAATAGACCAGAGAAATTTAATAAAATTACTAATTCCAACATTAAGCTTTTTCTTGTAGACAACACCAGATTCCTTTTTATTAATTTATTAGGTTTTTTTGAGACAGGGTCTCCCTGTAGTCCCAGCTGCTTGGAACTTGCTTTGTAGACCAGACAGGCCTCAATCTCACACAGATTGGCCTCTATCTCACAGAGACCACCTTGCCTCTGCCTCCCTAATGTTCCTGGCTCTTTTATTGATTTTTTACAATTTTTTAATATAAACCTTTCAATTCTTTTCCTTTTAGAAAAAAAAATCTTTTCTGTCTATTGAAAAAGAAAAAGTGCCAGGCATGGTGGCACACGCCTGTATTCACAGCACTTGGGAGGCAGAGGCAGGCGGATCTCTGTGAGTTCAAGGCCAGCCTGGTCTACATAGTGAGTTCCAGGACAGCTGGGGCTTACAGGGAGATCCTGCTTCAAAAAGACCAAAAAAAGAAAGTAAGCTACTTTTATTATAAAAACATTTTACTGGGCTGGCCAGATGGTTCAGCAGGTAAAGGCACTTGTCACCAGGCCTGAAGACCCATATGGTGGAAGGAGAGAACAAATTCCTCCAAGTTGCCTTTGACCTCCACATGTGCACCAACACATATAGTAAGTTTAAAATGAATAAATAGCCATCTTGATTCAAAGATCATAAAGGAAGAATCACACATCCTTTGATTCAGAGGAAGTGTAATTTTTAAGTTTACACATTACTTATCTCAAGACCAGAAATAGCTCAGGATAGCCTAGATTACCCTGCCAGTTAAACCTGAATGATGTCTAATATCATGTGTATCACCTAAAGAGTATTTAGTTGCAAAATCTTTCATGTATATTATTTCTCATAACAGGACCCTAGATTAAGGATGGTTTCAACCTCATTGATAACCCTTCTGTAAATCTTAAATATATCTACTCTTTGGAAATATGAATACATACAAATTTTAGGTCTAACTTCAGAGTTCATACACACTAGCTTACTACGTATGTGCTGTGTTTATAACAGAAAACAAAGTTGTCAAGAATAAAGCAAAAATGTATCTAATAGCACACAAAAGAAAATCATCACTGAGACATACCTTTCTTACTAAGATCAATAGCAGCTTCTAAAAGCACTTCTAATTCCCCTTTTGGCAAAACTGGAACCACCCATCGAGGCCTACGAATTTACAAAAGAAAGAAGTTTATTCGTTATGCACTAATACTAAAATAATATTAAAATGTATTAGAATAGTGGGGATCGCTGAATTTTTTATAATTAAGCATCATCTATTGTCTTCACATGTAGAATTTTTTAAAACTCATAAAATATGCAACTACTATAATAATCAAATATCAAAATTAGACATCATATATGCCTACTGTTAAGTTCACAGGAAAGGGCTTTTAGGATTCAGATTAGAATTGCCTTGAACTTCCTCAAAATGAACAAAAAATTTTCTGAAGGCTCAGTGAGTTGTGGGCCTTCAGTCTCTATAGGCGTTCCTCCCTCAAACATGGATGTCGATCTCACTCTGATCCCACTGCTGACTCAATCATCTTTTCCCTAGTCTTTCCTGCTCATTACTGCCCAATTCACCCACTCTTGCCCCACAAGAGTCAGCCTTCTTCCATCCAATCTTTAATTTCTGTTCTAAGAGCAGGCAAAATTCCTAAATGCCCCTATATTTAATCAAAAGCAAGCCATTAAAAAGGCAATTTATTACAAATATTCTTTGTATTTTTCTTCCCTTAAGAATTGTTACTATGAAACTTAATCCTCTTGTCTGCACAAGTACTTTATTAACACAAACCACCAGACAAAACTGAAATGCAACATTACACCATCTGCTATGACTTCTCTGCTGTACAGAACAGTAAAGGATCATTAGAACAATTCTAGTTTGATCATTATACAATTCTAGTTTGAGAACTGATTTCATGTGATTATTATAGGCAGCTACTAAAATCATAATGTATTCGCTTAAACATTCCAAGAAGAACAATGGATTAATTAGAAAATCAAAATAAATGAAACAAGGAAAGTAAGTTACAAAATTATATTAAGGATTTCGTATTTTCAGCTGGGCATGGTGGCACATGCCTTTACTCCCAGCACTAGGGAAGCAGAGGCAGGCAGATCTCTGAGAGTTCAAGGCCAGCTGGGGCACAGGGAGACCTTGTCTCAAAAAAGGCAAAAAAAATTCATAATTGTAGAAAAAATGCATACTTGATAGTAAATAGAAAGTTAACATTGGTTGGGATGTGTGAAGGTGGGGTGAGGGAGTTTGGTGTTACAGAAATTTACCTACACAATATAGATCTATGCTTAATAGTTCATACCCATTCCTTAGGAATTCAGATTCTCTTTAAAAGCAAAGGACTTTTATTTTCCTTGACATTATTTAACAGTGTTGACTTAGTTTCGTTAAGTGGATATACATCATGGCTTTCCCTTTTGAGGCTCCCCTGTTGAACCCACACAGACCAATGAAGATCACACTCTTCTCTTACCCTCTTTTACTACTTCTTACCCTGCACACCACCTTAAAGCATCACTTTTGCGGCTCACAAAAGGGCAGGCTCTGAGGATCTTAGCATCCTCATGAACTAGTTTGTCTCAGGGCCACCTCCAAGTTATTAAAGCCAGCCAAAATCTAACATGCCAACCAAAAGGAAGCAGCATAAACTCTTGAAAAGGCAAGGTGCACAAACAGTTCTAGTTCAGAAAGTGTACCAGCTAGGGCCATTTTGCTAGTCTAAAAACTTCATTGATATTCCCTCTCCTTTTCATTTATTAAACCCATTAAGAGTCATGTTATAAAGGACTTGGCAGTGATGGACTAAGTAAGGACTAAGAAAGATTAAGGCAGAAGTGGGTTACTCTAACATTCCTCTTCACTGGTCCATCACCATATATAAAGCTAAAAGCATGCTTTCCTTGTCTACTAATTATATGTATTAAAAACAAAACCAACTGACCTGTTGATCATATCATCTAACTTCGCCAAGTCAGTATGTGGAAATGCAGGTTCCTCGTCTTCAATCTGTGGTGGGGCATCACCTTGACCTTGTTCATCAGGAGGAGTTGCCGGGGAATTTTCATTTGAAGAATCAGGTGATGAAGTCTTTATTAAAAATTAAATATTCAAGATTTAAGTTTCTATAACATATACGATACCCAGTAATCCAAATACTAATACACACTATTAACTTTAAAAAATTTGTTAGTAGCATGAAATTTTACAAAGATATCTCTGAAAGCTTATGATTTTTTCAGTCTCTGTGCTATTGTGCTTTAAACGTTCATTTAATCCTCTAAAGTTTAACAAAATATTCTATCATTTAAAATAGAAGAGAAAATAAACTCCAAATATAGTCAAAAATGCCAATCCCAATCTATTCTTTTGTGTTCATAAGCACAAATTCTGCTGCCTTTTTGTTTATATTTTCCAATACATGAGCCCTGTTGTAATACAGAAATTCTTTTTTTAAAAAAGATTTTATTAGTTTATGTGTATGAGTATACTGCTTGCATGCAGGTAAGGGCACCCGAGTCATGCAATGCTCGTGGAGGTCAGAAGAGGACGTCAGATCCCCTGGAACTGGAGTTACAGGTGGTTGTTAGACATTATGTGGGTGCTGGGAACTGAATCTGGATCTTCTGCAAGAGCAGCCAGTGCTCTCAGTGGCTGAGCCATCACTCCAGCCCCAGAATTTCTTGTACAAATATGAAACACATTTTACAGAAAGTTTCTACCTTCGAATTAGAAAAGTGAAAACATTTTCTGTAATTTCTCTACTTTAAAATTATTTCACAGTAGCCTAGGACTACAGCTAAGTGATAGAGCACTTGCCTAGCAGGTCTGAGGCCTAGGTTCAATATCTGGCACCACAAACAAATTATTCAAATAATAATTTAAAACTTTACAATTAGGGCTTCATTTTTCATTTGTCATTCCCTATTACTTAAGCACATTTCTTTTCTCTACTTTAGTTGTGTACAGTATTTCACAACTGAATGAATTTTTAAAACCCTAATTATTTTTCCACAGTGCTGCAGTCAAACCCAGGACCTCTCATGCTATGTAATCACTCTGTCATCAAGTCACATCCTCAGCCCATCTCTTACTCTTTAAAAAGAGATTTGTGTGTACGCGCACACCTGCCTGTAGAGGCCAGAGGCCACGTTAGAGGCTCCCTGGAGCTGGAGTTAAGGCAGTTGTAAGCTGCCTAGTGTGGATGCTAGGAACTGAACTTGGGTTCTTTGCAAGAGCAGAAAGTGTTCTTAACCACTAAGAGTCGCCTCACTAGCCCAGATCTCTTAACCTTGATTTAGAAAGCAGGCGGCGTGTTTCTTTAAAAGAAAAACCAACCTAGCCGGGTGAAGTGGCGCACACCTTTAATCCCAGCACTTGGGAGGCAGAGGCAGGCAGATCTCTGTGAGTTCAAGGCCAGCCTGGTCTACATAGTGAGTTCCAGGACAGCTGGGGCGACAGGGAGACCATCTCAAAAAGACCAGGAAAAAAAAAAAAAAGAAAAACCAACCTAATATTTTAAATTTGTATTTTATCTATTATTATTGAGTGTACACAAATGCTTGGAGATTAGAGGACAATTTTGTGGAGCTAGTTCCCTCCTTCTACATTTCCGTGGATTGCAGGGATCAAACTCAGGTCACTGGGTTTGAGTGGCAAGCGCCTTTATTCACTGAGTCATTTCATGCCCCAATGTAAACTGTACTCATGCTATTCAGTTTTTTTTTAAGATTTTTAAATTTTATGTGTGTGTGTGTGTGTGTGTGGGCCCAAGTGTACATGAATCCTGTGTGCAAGTGCATGAAGAAGCCAGAAGAGACTGTTGGATTCCTTGGAACTAGAGTTACAGGCAGTTGTAAGTCGCTATTTTGGTGCTTGGAACTGAACCCAGGCCCTCTGCAAGGGCAGTAAGCACTCTTAACCACTGAGCCATCTCCTCAGCCCCCAATAATAAATAGTTGCATAAATAAATGCTTGTATGAAGACAGTAAAGTATGCCACGATTAATATGTTGTTCTTACAAAGTTTGTATTGAACTTAGACAAGTTAGCAATCTAATGGCTAACTTTTAAGATGGAGAACATTGTATTTACCACACACACAAAAGTTGCCAGGAAAAGAATTCAAGTGTTAGAAGCCCAATACAAAAAGGTAATTTGAAGTAAATAACTTTAGAAACCTGTTTCATTTTAAGCAACCAACAAAAAACTTCATCCCAGTATATATGTATGTATATTCTCACTTTTTAAAAAATTTTATTATTTTTATTTTATGTGTACGTGTGTATTGCCTGCATGTAGGTAAGTGCACCCGTGTCGTGCAATGCATGCATTGGTCAGATCCCTGGGACTGGAGTTACGGACAGTTGTTAGCTGCCATGTGGGTGCTGGGATTCGAACCCGAGTCTCCTGCAAGAACAACCAGTGTTCTTAACCACTGAACCAGCTCTCCAGCCCCTGTATAGTCTCACTTTTAAACTCTAACCTGTAACAGTTGAATAATAACTTATCCCCAAATGATAAATCTATACTCTACAATAACAACACTTTTGCCTTGAAACTTAAACCCACACAAATTCTACAAAATTGCATACTTCTATAAGCAGCATGTTTGTGACTTGTATATATACACACAACCTCAGCTAATTTACCTCTAAAAGCACTACAGGAGATGTATATCACAAATTTTACTCTTTGTGGTATTGAGTTCTAATACTTCAAAACATGAAACTGTACATATTAGAAAAGGCTGAAATAATTTTCAGAAGATGAAAAAAATTTGGTTTGATTAAACCAAATCCAAAAGGAAGTAAGAAGAATCAGCAGATAAAAGCCTGTCTGTGTGTAGGGGGGCAAGGTATCAAAGTCCCAAAATGTGTTTTTTAAAAAATGTTTAATGAAATTGGTAAGTTCATAGAAAGGCTGATCAGGAGAGAGAACACAAATAGGCAGTATCAGAGATGAACAAGAAGATATTGCCATAGGCCTTAAAAATACTTAAAAAAAACTAATAAAAAGGGCATTAGGGGGCAGCTCCATGATACACATGCTAGGACCGACTGAGTTCCATACCCAGTGCACACATGTACAAAGAATATTACAAACAACTGTATCATTTTGACAATCTAGGTGAAATGGACAAATTCTTAGGAAAAAAAAACTTAGCAAAAGACCCTGCTTTAAAAAAATTCCTCTTAAAAAAAAATTTGGCTCTACAAATAAAATCTTCTCACTAATCAAATACCAGACCAAGTGGTTCTACTAGTAAAATCTTCCAGTGTGGGGGGCCAGGGATGGGGACACACAGGACCAGAAAATATTATATAAATTGATCTAGAAAACAGAAAGCAGTATTCCTCTGAGAGCTTTAAGGTCAGCAAAAAAAGGACACCAGTATCTATGTTATGATCTTTTATTTATTTATTTAAATATCTTATTATTTTATGTGTATGAGTGTAGTGTCTTGCATGTAGGTAAGTGCACCCGTGTAGTGCAATGCCCTCGGAGGACAGAAGAGGCTGTTGGATCCCCTGGAACTAGAGTTACAGACAGTTGTTAACTGCCATGTCGGTGCTGGGATTCGAACCTGGGTCTTCTGTGAGACCAGTCAGTGTTCTTAACCACTGAGCCATCTCTCCAGCCCCTGTTAAGATCTTTTTTAGGAAAAATATATTTACATTGAGTGTTTTGCCTGCATGTATATAAATGTACCACATGTGTGCAATGCTTGCAGAGGCCAGAAGAGGGTGTTGGATCCTCTGGAACTGGAGTTACAGATGGTTGTTAGTCACCATGTGGGTGCTGGGAACCAAACCTGGGCCCTCTACAAGCATAGCCAGTGCTCTTAACCACTGAGCTATCTCTCCAGCACTATATTAGGATCTTTGCAAACATTTCACTTTATCCTTACCAACAATGCTATAAAGGTCTATTGCTATTATCCCTATTGTACAAAGGATGGAACTGAGGCTTAGAGGTTATGTAAGTTTTAGTCATAAACCTAATATGGTACAAAGGTGAACTTTGAACACCAGTAATATGACTTCAGTGCATACTCTTAAAAAAACATATTTATTGCTGGGCGTGGTGGCACATGCCTTTAATCCCAGCACTCGGGAGGCAGAGGCAGGCAGATCTCTGTGAGTTCAAGGCCAGCCTGTTCTACATAGTGAGTTCCAGGCCAGCTGGGGCCACTGGGAGACCCTGTCTGAAAAAAAGACCAAAAAAAAAAGTATTGTCCGGGCTGGAGATGGCTCAGAGGTTAAGAGCACTGGCTGTTTTTGCAGAAGACCTGGGTTTGAATTCCAGCACCCACATGGCAGCTAACAACAGTCTGTAACTCAAGTTCCAGGGGATCCAATGTCCTCTTCTGTACTCCATGGGCAGTGCATGACACGGATGCACTTACATACATGCAGGCAATACACTCATACACACTAAAAAATGTGTTGCCAATTTCTGGGTGTTGCGGCAGTCGCCTTTAATCCCAGCACTTGGGAGGCAGAGGTAGGTAGATTTCTGTGACTTAGAGAAAGAATGGCCTGGTTGCCATAGGGAGATCTAGGCCAGCCAGGGCTACATAGTAAGACTCTGTCTCAAAAAAAACCCCAGCAAACTGACAATGTATTTGGTCTATATTTGTGACACATAAAGTAAGACTATGATTTACTTGTTTCCATAGGCTACAATGTATGATACAATAATTACTCCAAGAATTGACACAGCGCTTAAATAGTTCATTTTAGTAATGACTGACAATATAAGACATCTGGAAAAGATAGAAAGCATCACTCTTCTTCAGCACTTAAGTTCTCGTTACTGTCTAAGACCCAAACAAAACAATCATTTTATGATTACTTCACAAATCATTCCTAACATACTTCCTATTCAGAACTCCATAGGAGATATTTCAATGTGGCTTTAACTAGTATCTTCAACATCCTACCTGATTCTGTTGGAGGGGGGGCTGGGACTGTCCATCAGGAGCTTGGCCCTGGTTGTCATTCCCTCCAACTGGAGAGCCACGAGTCGTGGCTGTCATACTCGACACAGGGCAGATCTTTGCAATTTTGTCTGCTTATGTAGTTGTCTTGAGAAAAGAAATTATAGTCCACTTAAAGAAGATGAAATACCAGCATTTGTCAGTCTTAAAAAGCTCCAATTCAAGAATAAACCATCTTGCAGAGACCATTGCATAACCTACAAAGAGAAGTGAAAAAGAGAACATCTGTTTTAGATATAAAAAGCATGAATTAAGAAACTGTTCAAATTTAGTATCATCAGTAAAATCGGGTCAAGAGAAGATAACTAAATAAATGACAAGAAAAACTGAAAAGTAAAAGCTTCATTACTACATTCAACTTAACTAATAATAGTACCACAGCCATTACACCAAGGAAACATACAAGGCTACTTTTATCATGCAATATTTCAGTTTTCTCTTGAAACCGACTCCAAAAATACTTCTTAGTTGCCACTTGGTGAAATTATAGAATGGTAAACTGACCTTAATTTGCTAATGCCTTAAGCACACTGCAAAAACATGTGTGTACTCAGCACACAAAGCACAAGCTGATTACTAAAACACTTCAAAAGGCCATTCATCAAACAGTTATCATTAAATTTGGATACTAAGCTTATAAGTAATTTTAACATATGCCTTTTAACATCTTAAGAGACAAACTCCAGGTCTGTGAGCATATAGAAGAAAAGATCATGTAAACAAAACACAAAGTCCTCTAGAAAAAAACTCAAACCCACCAACACTGTGACACTTTGGACTTTCAGATTCCAGAACTGTGAGAAATCAAAAGTTCTACTGTTAGTCCCATCCTCATCCCCAAATTCCATTAAACCTTTTAGGGGGGGATTTTTTTTTTCTTCGCAGAGAGCAAACTATGGAATTACTATTCCAGTACAACTGAATTCAAGTGACCTTAGCTTTCATTCCTTGCAAGGCTTTGTTCAGAGGCACTTCTGGAGTCCTATCAGGGATACAGGCCTCAACTACTTAACACTCATTCTTTGCAACCTAACAAAAGGGCACAGGAGAACTTTAATTTTATATTCAATAGACCAGTGAGTTTCATCTTTATTTGTATAGTAAAAGCACCAGAGGTGCTTTCAGTATCACCAATATCCAGGTTCCCCACAAGGTGGAATAAGCTCCAGGCACCTGCAGCTTTAAAACAAAACAAAACAAAACTCTGGGGCTAGAGAGATGGCTCAGCCATTAAGAGCATGGATTGCTCTTGCAGAGGACCAGGGTTCCATTCCCAGCACCCACACGGCAGCTAACAACTGTCCGTAACTCCAGTTCCAGGGGATCGGACACCCTGTGCACTTTACACACATGCAGGCAAAACACTCATACACATAAAAATAAAAAATTAAAAAATCTTGCTGGGCATGGTGCCGCATACCTGCAGCTCCAGCACTCGGAGGCAGAGGCAGGCTCTGTGTGAGTTTGAGGCCATCCTTGTCTACACAGTGAGTTCCAGGCCAGCTGGGGCTACAGGGAGACCATGTCTCAAAAAGACCAGAAAAAAAAAAGTAAAAAAAGGGCTGGAGAGAAGGCTCAGGGGTTAAGAGCACTAGCTGCTCTTGCAGAAGACCTGGGTTCAGTTTTCAACACCCACATGGTGGCTAATAACCAAAACTCCAGTCCCCGCAAAAATGACACCCTCTTCTGGCCTCTAGGCATTGCACACACATGATGCACTCATATACATGCATGCAAAACACTCATACACATTAAAAAATTTTAAAAACTGGGGCTGGAGGATGGCGCAGCAGTTAACAGTACTGACTGCTCTTGCAGAGGACCTGGATTTGATTCCCAGCACCCACATGGCAGCTACGAACCATCCTTAACTCCAGTTCCAGGGGAATCCAAAGCCCTCTTCTGACCTCCACGGCACTGCACGACACAAGTGCACTCACATACATGCAGGCAATACACTCATACACATTTTAAAAAAAAAACCTAAACTAAAAAGTTACAGGTTGGGAGCATATACTACAGTGCTAGAGCACTTGTCAAGCACACACCAACACCATGGGTTCCAACCCTGGCACTGCAAAAATAAAATTAAAAGGCAAGTAGAAGAAAGTATCTATAGTATGTATCTCTGAAAGTTTACAAAATAAGAATAAGGAGATGACTCAGAAAGAAGCAAAGGATATAAAAAGGTCCATAAAAATACAAGAGATCAGCGAACACACAAAATACCACCAAAATATACAGCACTGCAAACAAAAACTTGTGTAGGAGTTAACACAGTTGGTAGCACTTGTCTGGCATGTGCGAGGCCCTGGGTTTAATTGCATCATAAAGAAATACAAAAAAGAAAACCAAGTCTCTGAGTTATGTGTCTTTACTCAAGTACAGGTAGAGTAGATACGCCTAAAACAAATTCAATAACTGTCCACTAAATCAACCATCTCTTTTTAAAGACTTTCCAGAAGTAATTGAAGTGTCCATCAATAGATGGATAAACAAAATGCACATTCATACAATAGAATATTTTATGTTAAAAAGGAAATTCAGGACACATGTTGAAACATAGATTAACTTTGAGGATATTGTGCTGGGTCAAATAAGCCATTCAAAAATGCAAATATGGAGGCCGGATGTGGTAACACAGGCCTGTAGTCCCAGCACTTGGGAGACAGAGGCAGGCGAATCTCCATGAGTTCAAGGCCAGCCTGATCTACATAGTGAGTTCCAGGCCAGCTGGGGCTACAGGGAGACTTTTTTTTTTTTTTTAATTTTTAACTACATGATTAGAAGAAGCATTTCATTGCAACTTTAACATTCAGTAACACACTCCAGAGCAAGAGTACATCTCTTTCACAAGTGAAATACAATATTGAACTCAGTAGAAGCCCTGTAAGACATAAAATTGAATGAGTTTTTAACCTTTAAAAAAGATCTCCATTTCATTTTAGAATGTATTGTTCCTTGCAGAAACACTCGTTTTTGCTACTAACGCTGAGATGCTGGCGCATGCATCTCTAATCTGTATCTGATTGTTACTAGTCATAATTGGTTGCACTTGGATTCTTGGAGCCCATGTATAAAGTCACCAGGTAGATTTCAATGATAATGTTTATCACCTCTACTAATTAACATGACATAAATTTCCATGCTTCCTCCTCAAATATAATACATTTTTAAAAATTTGGGTTTTGTGTGTGTGTGTGTGTGTGTGTGTGTGTGTGTGTATCACACAGCCAACATCCCAAACCACCTTATTCAACTATACACCCACTTCCCAGAGGGCACCCTCACATAGCCTCCCTCCCCCACTAGAGCCCTTATACTCTGATATCCCTGCTACGGTCTACTGTGTTGTCGGCACATCCAGCCATTCCCCACTACTTGTCCATCTGGTAAATCTAGTCAGCCTATCTAGAGGTATTTTAGGAAGGTCAGCTGTTCCTCATCTACCAGCAATCAGTTGTCAAGAGTCCTTTGGATAAGATTGGGGTCTCCTGTTCATTTTCCCAGTTCTATGCTGGGTTACTATCTGGGAGTCCCTTTGGCCACCATGGCCAACAACTCAAAAGAAGGTATCTCCTATCTGGCATTGTTGCTTGTTATATAGCCTTTAGCTATACATATGGACTCTTAAAAAATTATATTGGCCCCTTTAATCTTTGGTTATACTTTCCTTTTGGGTGTTTAAGGCCATACAGTTGGCCCCGATACACCAATTTATTTTTACTCTTAAGGACATTTGAGGATCTGTTCCTCAGGGGTCACATGGGCTTGGGAGGAGCTCCTGGCTCCTTTCTTTCACCAGTTCCACCTACGTGAAGATAAGTCAAAGGTCCTGCTCGACCATGGTTGGCTTTGGTTGGAAGCATGGAGGAAATGATTCCTCTGTGTTGACCCTCCTCTTTGTAGACTGGACACTGGTTCAAGTCCATCTGGTGGGGTCTCCTCGGCCTCCTTGATCAAGAGGACAGGTGACCCAACACAATTACTGGACATTTTGAGCGATGCTCATAGTCCCTTGGAACTAGTCGACTTAGGAGGGCAAGGAGCAAAAACTGTCCTTTATGTCCCCCTGACCAAATTGGTATAGGCCTCAATGTATGTGTTAAACATCCAAGAAGGTTAGTTTCACCAGTCTGGTACTTTTAATTACTGTGTGCCATGTAGATAAATCTTGGGCAAAGACCAACTGTTCTCAGATAAACCTTACCTAGATATGTATTTCTTGATCTGGTATGTATAATTTGTCAGTATGTTGTTGGAGTAATATAGTTCCCTCTGGTTTTTTAAAACTAGGCATTATTTATCTCTTGCATTGTCTCACCCCTCCACCATGGTTTCCCCAATTAAGGTGCCCCCGTTTCCCCTCTTTTTCCCTTAATAATACCCTTCTCCTATGGTCCTACCTCTCTTGAGCTCCTTCTTTCCCTTTATCCCCTAGGTTCCTTGT
>NW_008330152.1:2579883-2649348 GCF_000622305.1 Nannospalax galili | reverse complement strand
TTTTGCCAATGTTTTCTTCTAACAGTTTCAGAGTTTCAGGCTTTACATTGCGGTCTTTGATCCATTTGGAATTTACTTTTGTGCAACGTGAAAGATAGGGGTTTAGTTTCATTCTTAAAAAGGGGTTGTTTCATTTTTTTTAAAAAACAAGACCCCCTCCTCCCAAGATGCAAATATTGCATGACCGTAAGAGCAGTTACACCCATGTAGACTGATAGCTTATCAAAGGCTTTGAAAGGAGGAGTTACTACTGAAGGGACAGAGTTTCGGTTAAAGAAAAGGTTCTGCAAACAGATGGTGACAAGTTATAGGTCTCTGTGATAGAGGGCTATTTTTAACACTTTAATTATAATCGTCTTAGCAAATTATGTGTAAATTAGGTTGCCATTAGTATGACAGTATATAGGGAAAGGCAGAATTTAAATTATACTGGATTTAACTTTTAAATTTATGTATGTTTGTTCCTATATGAGTTTAGGTGCACCATGTATGTGCTTTGCTCAAGGAGGTCAGAGGGGGTGTCAGATCCCCTGGAAATGGAGTTGTGAGCCACCTGATATGGTGTTGGGAACCAAACCCAAGTCCTCTGGAAGAGCAGTCAGTAAACAACAGTCTTAGCTGCTGAGCCATATCTCTAGCCCCTAATTTTTTTTTTTTTTTTTGTCTTTTTGAGACAAGAGTCTCCCTGCAGTCCCAGCTGGCCTGGAACTTGCTATGTAGATCAGGCTGGCCTTGAACTCACAGAGATCTGCCTGCCTCTGCCTCCCAAGTGCTGGGATTAGCACCTTTTTAAAAGTCTTTTGAGACAGGGTCTTTCTGTAGCCCCACCTGGCCTGGACTCACTATGTAGACCAGGCTGGCCTCAAACTCACAGAGATCTGCCTGCCTCTGCCTCCCAAGTGCTGGGATTAGAGGTGTGTATCGCCACACCTGGCTGCCCCCCCCCCTTTTTTTTTTTTTGGTCTGAGACAGGGTCTTCTTGTAGCGCCAGCTGGCCTGGAACTCACTATGTAGACCAGGCTGGACTTGAACTCACAGAGATCCACCTACTTCTGCCTCCTAAGTGCTGGGACTAAAGGTATGTGCCCCTATTTTTTTTTAATGCAGAGTATTCTTCCATTTGTATGTACCCAGTAACCTTCCATCTACAGATAAACCAAACTAACAAATGTGAGGAAGAAAACCACTTGGAACAGAAGAACCATGTAGGTAACTAAGGTGGAAATCCCTTAAATACAAGGACTTTAAGGCAGATGGGGGCAAGTGGTGGTATGAAATTCCTCTCAATCCCACTTCTCAAACCACAAAATTAAATCATCACCCGCTTCTTGCCATTCAACCAACAATGCCTGAAGCTGCTTTATCCTCTCCTTCTCCCCTCTCGAGACAGGTTTTCACTATTTAGTCCAGACTGGCCTTGAACTTAGATCCTCTTGCCTCCCAAGTGCTGGATAACAGGCATACACCCCTGTGCTCACCCCAACTCTCAAAAGTCTCACCTTTCTACCCCTGACAAGTTCTCATCATTTCTAGATTCCAGTAGTACTGCTGGGTGTGTTGGTCTCATATTCTGCTATTTTCAGAAGCTGTCTGCCCTACTACTACCCCTTAAGAACTTGAGTTTTCTTTTGGTACACTAGGCTGTGAGCAATTAAAATCAATTCCTACAATCTTACCTCTGCTACTTATAATCTGTTATTTGTGTGTGTGGTAGCCAGAGGTTGACATCAGGGGTTGTCTTCTACCGTATTATTCAGACAGATCTGTCACTGAACTTGTTCTGTAGCTTGCTGTTTCAGCTAGACTGGCTGGCCAGCAAGTCCACAAGCACCCCCATCTTCACCTCCCTGGCACTGACATTACAGGTGTGTTCCGTTGTGCACACATAAAATGTGGGTGTTGAGGATTGAACTCAAGTCTGACAGAGTCATCTCCCCAGCTTTAATCTGTCCATTTTAAAATCCAGTAACAACCTACCCCTTTCCTCAACTCTTTAAAAACTAATTATGGGGATGGAGAGATGGCTCAGCAGTTAAGAGCATTGGCTGCTCTTGTAAAGGACCCAGATTCAATTCCCAGCACCCATATGGCAGCTAACAACTGCCCTCATTCCAGTTCCAGAGGATCTGATGCTCTCTTCTGACCTTTGCAGGCACTGCATGACATGAGTGCACTTTCAAGCAGTGCACACTACACAAAAGAATTTTTTTTATTATTTTTATTTTATGTGTATGTATGCATTGCCTGCATGTAGGTTAAGTGCACCCATGTCATGCAATGCCCTCAGAGGTCAGAAGAGGCTGTTGGATCCTCTGGGACTGGAGTTATGGACAGTTGTTAGCTGCCATGTAGGTGCTGGGATTCAAACCTGTGTCTTCTGCAAGAAGAACCAGTGTTCTTAACCGCTGAACTATCTCCCCAGCCCTGCATTTTTATTTTCTATAATGTAAATATAATCAAGATAGTACTATTAGACTGCTTCTAGTGCATACATGATTTGGTTCACTAAGTTGGCAGCCTAACATCTTCCATGGAGAGAAAAGTTACTACTTTTACCTAGACAAAGCCTGGACTGTATGTTCTCTTAAATAATCTAACACTTCTTAAGTGGCAAAGCATTTGTTGGGACCTAAGTAAGATGACTTCTGAGTTACTGGGGGCATGTCCTTATATACTGGGACCCTACCCTTTCTTCCTCTTTCACCTCCTAAATGGGTCTCACGATGTTTAGTTACCTTGCCACAGGCCCAACGGCAACAGGATCAAAACACTGAACACTGTTAACCCAACTTGCAGAATTTTGCCTATTCTGATCTGATGTGCCCAAACCAAAGGGAATAATTTACTCAACTGCTTTTCTTCCAAGTGTCTTTCAGTTTGACACCATTGTTTTCCCATTCTTAAAATACTATCAGAGGCAAAAGATATAATGCTACAAGTTATACTTACCTTTGAGCATGCATTAGACTTCATTACTTTAAAACTTTCATTACCACTACCTTGGGCAAACTCCAAGCTATTTTGCAATCAATATATGACCATTCAGAGGGAAGGCAGCATAACTTCAATTATGCTAGACATGGTGATGCACATCTATAATGGCAGTACTCTATAGGCTGAGGCAGAGGGATGGTCAGTTCCAGGATAGCCTTGCCTACGAATGGAGACCTTGACTCAAAGTAACAAATTATACTGGGCTTAACTAAAATGTAAAAGAATATACTTTTTCTTTTCATCGTATTTTAGTAAGACCCATCTTTTAGTTAATTAAGCTTTCAAAATAACCACTAAAAAATGCCTTCTTAAAAATTTTTGTGTTTTGTCTGGATGTAAGTGCACTTCGTGTGTGCAATGCCCCTACAAGCCAGGAAAAGGTGTCTGATCCCCTGGGAACTGGAATTACAGTTAGCTGCCATGTAGATACTGGAAACCAAACCAGAGTCCTCTCTAAGTACAGTAAGTACTCTTAAAAGTGAGCCATCTCTCTAACCTGAAAATGCTTATGTTTGAACATAGTACTGAGCCCTTTTAGAATTTTAAACTGGAGTTTCCGGTGGTATAACAGATCTGATATGCTTTTAAAGATGAACTACTTATACACTGTTGTGTGGAAGTACCAACAGTGATTTTTCTAAACTGCTCATAGGTATGACAGGTTAACTACCCAAACTCAAAAACTATATGAAGCAGAACACAAAATAAAAATAACAAATTCGCTATCAACTTTCAACTTCTTTTTTCCAACTTTCCCTCTTACTCTTTTATTGTAACATCACGGTGGCCAGATTGACACATCTCAAATTTTAAATAAAAATCTCCTTATTAATACTTAAAATGGAGTGTTTACTTTGTGCTAGGAACTATTCTAAGCAAATTTAATCTTTAAAACTGCATTAGCCCCATTTCTCAGGAAAAGAAACTGGGATGGGCTGCGGATGTAGCTCAGTGGGAGAGTTTTGCCTAGCGTGCATAAGGCCTTCAACTCACAGCACCAAAAAAAAAAAGGAAAAAAAAACAAATTTTAAGAAACCAGGAGGGGAAAAAAAGGCTATCAAAGTAATCAATCAAGGATTTGATCCCAGGAGTACAACAAACTCCTGTATACTAAGGTCTTAACTACCATACCACACATTAGTAATGTTAGAAAACAAGAGGGGGCAAACCACAGTTAATCTTAGTAAGCTATTAAAACTTTTTTTGATGCAGGTATTTTATAAATTGGACTTTTCAATGAATAATTTCTCCATGTTAAGTATTTTTCTAAAACACAATTAGCTATATTCATAAGAAATAGGGTTTTGCAACAACTGGGGAGATAGCTCAGTGAGTAAAGTACTGGCCACACAAGCACAAGGACCTGAGTTCAATCCCCAGCACCCATGGAAAAAGCCAGGCACAGTGGCATGTGCTTGTAATCTTGGCACCGGGGAGCCAGAAGATCCTTAGAGCTTGCTGGCCAGCCAGTCAAGCTGAACCTGTGAACTCCAGGTTCAGTGAGAGATCCTAATGGGCCAGTGGGATGGCTCAGTGGATAAGAGTGCTTTGCCAAAAAGCATAATGATCAGAGTTCAATTCCTGGAATTCATATAGTGGAGAGATCTGACACCCACATGTTGTCCTCTAACCCCCACATGCACACAAACATGAATGAATAAATGTAATAAAAATGTAAATTATAAAATAATTTACAGGTGTGGTGGCGCACACCTTTAATCCCAGCATTTGGGAGGCAGAGGTGGATGGATCTTGCAAGTTGAAAAGCAGCCTGGTCTACATATCCAAGTTCCAGGTCAGTGAGGCTACTGGGAGACCCTGTCTCAAAACTAACTAAATAAATAACATGGAGTCCAGGTAAGGAAGATTCCTGACATTAACCTCTGACCTCCACATGCACACACACACACACAAAGAAAAAACATAAAAATTATTGTTCAGTGAAGGGAGAGGTCATATTAAACAGTTTGAAAGACGGGTTGAAGATGGCTCAGCACTTAAAGAGTACTGGCTGCCCTTGCAGAAGACCTAGGTTCAGTCCCCGGAACCCATATGGTGGCTAACATGGTCTGTAACTACAGTTTCATCTTAATGCCCTCTCTGACCTGTGGATATTGCAAGCTCCTGGTGTACTTACATGCTGGCAAAACACTCATACACATAAAATTTTAAAAACAAAGAGTTTGACAGTGGGTGTGGTAGGGCACACCTTTAGTTCCAGCACTCAGAGGCAGAGGCAGATGGATTTCTGTGAGCTCAAGACCAATCTGGTCTACATAGTAAGTTTCAGGCCAGCTGGGGCTACAGGGGAGACCCTGTCTCAAAAAAGCGCCCCCAAAAGTTTGAAAGGCAGTAACACAACATACATACATACATACATACATACACACATACACACACACACACACACACACACAGCGAGTTTAGTAGGGGTTTTTGTTGTTTATTTTTGTTTTTGAGACAAGGTTTCCTTATGTGGCCTTCAGCTGGCCTGGAGCTTGCCATACAGACCAAGCTGGCCTCATTGAACTCCGAGAACCACTTGCTTCTGCCTTCCTAAGTGCTGGGATTAAAGGAATGTGCTACCATGCTAGGTTGATTTATAATTTTTTATAGTTTAGTGCACAGATTAAAAACCCCCAACCCCCAAAACATCTCTAAGCTATTTTATTTTAAATATTTGGCGGGGGGGAGACATACCACACTACACAAATGGAGATGAGAGGACAATTGCAAGAGTCATTTCTCTCCTTCCACCATGTGGGTCCTGGGGATCAATCTCAGGTTGTCAAGCTTGGTGACAGGGGCCTTGCCTTGCTAAGCCATCTCCTCTAAGCAATTTTAACATTTAACCTTTCCTCAAGAGCAAAAGATTTCCTGTTCCTAGCTCTCAATACCCCTATTAGTATCAGTATATAATTAATATTTCTTGCTTTTTTTCCTTTCAAAAATGAAACTAAGCAGCCAAGAAAACATTAAGCACAAGGTTCCCCCTAAAGTGTGATGCCATCTCTAGACATCTTTACATCCAATCAGTAAATTCAGAAAAGGCAAATGAAGATGCCCAATTAATCTTTGTTAAATTTGACTGTCAACTGAATGTTCATGTTCTATTTTTCAACACTACTTCAATCTTCTCCAAGTATTTTGTCACTAAATCACTGTATCAATCCATGATTACATTCTAGGGATAACTTCCTAGAAGTCACTGCAACAGATCTGCACCCTGTACTTGAAATTCCTTGTGACAGCAGTAATGTACTCATTTAGAAATGCTTGATAATTAGCCAACTACTCTTAACAGACCTCACTGTGGAAAAGATCTGAATAAGTCATACATACACAATTATGGAACTGGAAGCTTTTATACATAAAAGTGCCAGTAAACTTTAGCATCCTTTCTAAGCATTCTCAAAACGAACTTTTAAGAGGTCAATTTGATGCTGAGCATGGTTGGCACACACCTTTAATCCCAGCCCTCCAGAGGGAGAGGCAGGAGGATCTCTCAGAGACTGAGGTCACCCTGGTCCATGTCATGACTTCCAGGAGGGCTAGGACTAGGGAGACCCTGTCAAAAACAAACCAACCATCCAAAAACAAAACACCCCAATACCAACCCCCCCCAAAACCCAAAAGGTCAATTTGACAAATTTTAGGTTAAAAATAACTTCTGGAATGGTAACATCTGAAAAAAGAATTTTTTAGTTAGGTCTCTGGAAATTTTCCTAAGGGAATATAACAAATGATATTTGATAAAGAAAATATCTGGTGGCTAGGGAGCTATCTCAGAGGTTAAGAGCACTGCCTGTTCTTGCAGAGCACCTGCGTTCAGTTCCCAAGCACCTGGGTTCAGTTCCCAACACCCATGTGGTGATTAACAATCATCCATTAACTCCAGTTCCAGGGGATCTGATGCCCTCTTCTGGTCTCCAAGGGCACTGCATGCACGTGGTGCACCTATATACATGCTGGTAAAACACATACACAAATAAATCAAAAAAAAGTTTTAATCTTAAAAAAAAAAGATAATCTACCCTAGACAGCCTGGTGTTTAAAGTGAGCATAGTTCCATTCCTGAGGAGTACAAAGGATACTGGGTTTTCCCCTTCTAATTAATGGTATCTCCCCTGGATAGGGAGACAGCTAGATTTCTCATCACCCCCAACCATGTCTGCAGAGGCTCTACTGTAGGTAAGAGTATATGAAGTTCTACTTTAAGAACAGCAAGCCAAGAATAGTACAGTCCTAAAGACCCTTACCCCATCGCACCCATGGGGCCAAGGTTCTACAACAGCAGATAGGATAAGAGTCATAGATGGGAGGCCACCCTGCACAACTCTGCTCATCAAGCAGGTGCATTAACTGAGAGAAGCCAGCTCACACTCTACTATGGGGTTCTGAAGCAGTGCTGTAAAGGTTTTGCCAGGGGGAAAATAAGAGAACTGAGAGGACTATAGTTCTCTTACAGTAAACTGGCTTTATTTGGATTAAGATGCTGGTAGCTTCATAAAAACTGTAAATTAAAAGTCAGCAGTTTATAAAAGACAACCAGGGAAACACAGCTACAAGAAACCATCCTGGGTCAAAATAAACCTCAAAAACCAGCACTAAAATATTATCCCTGAAAAATGAGAGTTTAATTGGTTTCAAGGATCAGACTGTCAGGGAAATTTATATCCCAAGGCATCATATCAAACAATAGAGCAATCAGTAGGTAATTAGCAAAAGCTAACATTGTGTTGGGGGGGGCAAGCAAAGGCAAGACACATAGTGCTTGTTGGATCACTCAACAGAGACCACAGAAACTCAAAAAGAAAGCCTGCCAAAACCACTGTCATCCCCAAGTGACTAAGTACATGAACTAAAGCTACACAGGGTATCATAGGCCACATGCAATGGCAGGACAGACTCCATTAAAATCATTCAGCTAGTCATTAAATAAACAAACAACAACAAAGCCCCTGGTGGTGGTTGTAAAGAATCAGTATTCAAATTTTTACATCATACGAAGGGTCCAATTTTAAATCAGTAATTACAGCACATGCAAACAAAAACAGGAATGTGAGGACCAATTACAGGAAAACAAAAATTGACTTTCAATTCTTTCAGAGGGTCCAGATGCCCAACTTTGTAATAATTCAAAAACAGCTACGTATACACTCATTAAAGGAAAGCATGAAAATGTGATTGTAATTGCTAAACAGACTATCAGTAAGGAGACAAAAAATTCAAACATTACAAAAACAAAACAATCCCAGCACTGGGGAGGCAGAGGCAGGCAGATCTCTATGAGTTCAAGACCAACCTGGTTCTACGTAGAGTGTTCCAGGACAGCTGGAGCTACAGGGAGACTCTGTCTCAAAAAGACCAAAAATATAAAAAAATAAAAATAAAAGATAGCACACCTTCAATCCCAGCACTGGGGATGCAGAAGCAGGCAAATCTCTGTGAGATGGGGAGTTCTAGGCCAGGTAGGGCTACAAAGAGGCCCTGTCTCAGAAAGACCAGAAACAAAACAACTCCCTCCCCCCCAAAACCAAACCAAATAAAAAAAAAAAACCCACAAAACAAAAAACACCAACAGCCAAGTGGAAATTATGGAGTTGGAAAGTATAACTGAAATTTAAAAATCCACTAAATGTGGTTCACCAGGAGTGTCAGTAAAGAATCAGCAAACTCATAGATTATCAGATACAGCAATCTGAAGAGTATCAAGAGTTAGAAAAACATGAGCAGAGATATGTAGGATATAATTAAGCACACCAACATATGTTAATGAGAAAGGAAAAAATTTGTAATATAATTATGGTCAAAACCTACACCCAATTTAATTTTTAAAAAAATTTTGTATCTCTGAGTGCCTGCATATATATATATATATATATATATATATATATATATATATGTGTGTGTGTATGTATGTGTGTGTGTACCTGTGTCGTGCAATGCCCATGGAGCTCGTAAGAGGGCGTCAGATCTCCTGGAACTAGAGTTACAGATGGTTTGTTAGTCACCATGTGGGTGCTGGGAATTGAATCCGGGTCCTCTGCTAGAGCAGCCAATGCTCTTAACCATTGAGCCAACTCTCCAGCACCCCCATCTCCCATTTAATAAAAAAAAATCCATCTGTGTACCCAAGAGGCTCAACAAATTCCAAGTGAAATAAATGCAGAAATCCAGACTAAGTAACTTCAATAACCAAACCGACAAAATTCAAATACAAAAAATTGGTGTGAATATATTATTTTATTCCTTTTCTTCTCATACCTGATTTGATTTAAAACATACAGGTAAACCTCAATGACCTAGGAATATAGGAAATGAATTCTTCTAACAGCAAAATCAACGAAAGAAACAGATAAAGCAGACTTAATAAAAATTAAAAAACTTTTAAGGCTTTGTGTGTAGGTATAGCACAATGATAGAATGCGTATGTGAGTGGGCACTAAATTCAATCCCCAGCACCAAAAAATAAAAATAAAATTATAAATAAGGGCCAGCAAGATGGCTCAGCATGTTAACAGCTCTTGCTGCCAAGCTTGACGACCTGAGTTCAATCTCCATGACTCACATGGTAGAAAAAGAGAATGAATTTTCCCAAGTTGTCCTCTGACCTCCACACTATGTGCTATCTCTCTCTCTCTCTCTCTCTCACACACACACACACACACACACACACACACACACTAAATGTAATAAAAAACTTTTTAAATGTTTTTGTTCAAAAGATATTATAAATACAGTGAAGGGTCAATTCTCAAAATGGAGAAGGAAATGACAAATAATTAACTCATTACAAACTTGTATTTAGAATACACAAAATATTTGTGCAATTCAACAATTAAAAGAGACAAACCAGGGGCTGGAGAGATGGCTCAGTGGCTAAGAGCACTGGCTGCTCTTGCAGAGGACCCGGGTTCAATTCCCAGCAACCATATGATGGCTAACAACTATCCGTAACTCAAGTTCCAGGGGATCTGATGCCCTCTTCTGGCCTCTGTGGACATTGCACAACACAGGTGACTCACATACACGCAGGCAAAAAACTCACATAAAAAAGTAAATCAAAGATTTTTTTATTAAAAAAGAGACAATGCAACTGAAAAATGAGCAAAAGATCTAGAGATACTTCAAGTGAAAACTATAACACAGTATCACTTCAGATCTCCTAGGATGGCCATGATAAAGGTAGAAAAGAACAAATGCTGGCAAACATAGGGAGAAAATGGAACCCTTGTATATTCCTTTTAAAAAGGAAAAACATTTTGCCATGCTATGACATGAACTTTGAAGACATATTTTAACAAATAAGCCAGTCAGAAAAGAACACAAATACCTAATGATTCCATTTATGAGGTACCTAGAGTCATCAAATTCATTAAATAGAAAGGTGGTGGTTGCTAGTTTTAGCTCACAGAGATCCGCCTGCCTCTGCCTCAGGAGTGCTAGAAGTAAAGGTGTGTGCCACCATGCCTCTAACATACTGTTTTATACCCATAAGCTTATTTTCCCACATTCTTCTTGGCTTCGTCTGGTCACATGCTCCCATTTTAGAAAGAGATGCAGTTCTACCTGATCTTTATGCATTTGAACCTGGTACCCTAACTCAGCAATTTCAACCCTTCCCTGTATCTACCCTCCCATTATATTACCTTATAAAAAGTCCTGTCTTACTATAGGCTGTCAGGAATTTAGGACGTTTTAAACTGTGTTTATTTTATTAGATTTTTTTTTTTTTGGTCTTTTTGAAGCAGGGTCTCCCTCTAGCCCCAGCTGTCCTGGAACTCACTATATAGACCAGGCTGGCCTTGAACTCACAGAGATCCACCTGCCTCTGCCTCCCAAGTGCTGGGACTACAGGTGTGTGCCACCACATCCGGCTTTATTAGAATTTTTAATTGCTTTGTCAATACTCAAATTACAAAGCAACATAATTTTGCGATAATTTTTTCCTTAATCCCATTTTTTCCCATAAATCCCATTTTTTTTAAAATTGTGCTTGCTATTGCAGAACATGGGGGTTTTCCGCAGAACATGGGGGTTTTCCGCCAATGTATACTGTGAAAGATAACCAGCCTACAACAGATGGTGTTAAATCTTCAAGTACTGATTGTCCTGTTCTTTCAAGGTGGATAACACCTCTAGAGGTTGTTGGAAAGCTTTTATGAGAGAATGTATATCAAGAGCCAGGCACACAGAAGAGACCCAATAAATTGTTGGCTATTTCTTTTGAACTGCTAATCAGATGACCCATTCTGGACAATTCTTATTTTTGAACCTTCAATGGTTCCTTAAGAATATGACCTCAAAAGAAACAAGGGGGGAGGGGGAGATCCGATCTCCAGACCAAGCAGCCCAGGGGGAAAAATCTCCAAACTATAAATTACCAAGATTTTTTTGGCTTTACATATATCACATTTGCTTAGGATAATCTGTAAAATGCACAAACTTAAATAGTTTTACGAATGTAGCTATTAATTTTATTGTATTGCAAAACCCCAAAATTCTAACATATTTGATAATTATACTGTTCTTAAAAGGTGAATTTCAAGTAAAACATCTTATACTCTGCAATACAAGTCAGTGTCACAGTATTTCTATCAGTTTGTGCTGGTTCTAAAGAAAATGTGACAGTAGGGAAATTAAAGAAACTGGTAACAAGATGACATCAAAATTATGCAGTGCTATACAATTTACTAATTACCCGCTGAATCAAAAGAAAATACAAATGAACCACCCTTTTAGACAGAGACTAAGTACCTTTCTCATTTAATAGAGAAATAATCCAGTAAGTACGCAATTATAGTCCTAGCTCATCTGACTACAACTGTTAGGTTTCTATCAATACTAAACTGATTCAACTTTGTTCATTTTGGTTCTACACTAACAATCTTTTAATTACTTTTTATTTTAATGTTACTTAAATATACACAGGAATGAAATTAGGATTACACACTTGTGTTTATTGGTCCTATATAACTATAAAACCAAAACAAATGTATCAACCAAATACCAACAAATCTATTAATATTAAAATAATATGACAGATGGCAGAGTAGTTCTGACTACTAGGCACAAGTTCCTGAGGTCTGCATTGGGTATACCACTACCATCACAGGCCATGTGGGAGACTTAGCTTTCCTAATTCTACTTCAATTACTAGGCTTGGTACACATGGTGTGTTATGACATCATTGGCCCTTGGCACCAGCCCATTATTCATGTGTTAAGTTTGTTTGTTATTCTCATTATCTCCCAAATTAAACAGATGAAAAGAGATTTTTTAAAAAGGAAAACACTTTTGTTTTATGAAAAAGACCAAAGAAATGCATAGAAAGCCAGAACCTAGTTGTAGGGAATCAAGGAGGAGGGGAGCTCAAAGAACATTTACGATTTGGAAATTAACTGGCCCAAATGTAGCAGAGTTTACATCTAGTCTCCCCCCGGACATTTTAACACGTTAGCTCTGTCAGCAGATAGCTTTTTATTTTTCTTCAGTCAAAAAGCTATCTCCCTTTGTCACTGATTCACGTCCTGGAACATAAAGTTACATATTCACCATTATGTACCTTTATCATTCTTCAAAATACTGGGATTTACTGTTTACAAAGTCCTGGGTCTCTTTTCAATAGAAAGACATACTTTTACTCAAATATTTAATAAAGTTCTTACAAACAATAGAAACCCAATAAATTCCGCTCCCTAAAACAGTAAGTCAATATAAGTGAGCAATGCTGACTTAAAACATTAAGACACAAATCACCTATCAAGTAGACAAACCTTCTGTAACATTTATCATCCTACTTTTCAAATGACAATTTAAGATAAACTCAAAGTTACCAGTTAATAGAATTTACTTTGTCAAAACTAATGCTTTTACAAGTCACTAATCCAACACAGTGAAACAAAGACTTCATGTAATCAACATTTTAGTCAAGGCAGATCATTACAGTTTTATGTACATCTTTTCCTGGATCTTCCACAACTAGACTCGTTAGGTCACAAATGTAAAGGAGGAAAGGTGATAACAAAACTAAAAAATTCAAGTTGCTTTTCATTAATGAGATTATCTCCAAACTGTCATAATACAAACTCTTTATTTGAAGTGTACAATCAAATGGGCTTCTGTATATTCAGAGTTGTACAACAGCCATAATTTCAAAATATTTTCATAATTCACAAAATAAACCCCAATGCTGGGAGTGTAACTCTGTGACAACCTGTATCCAAGAGGTCCTGGATCCCATTTCCAGTACCAGAAAACAAAATCATACTCCCACTATTAAGCAGTCATTCCCCATTCCCTACATCCTCCCTTAATCTACTTTCTATCTTTGTGTCTTCTGTGACTGATTTCTTTCCCTTTAGAATGTTTTGAAGGTTCATCCAACTTGCAGCACGTATCAGAACTTCCTATTTCTTTTTACTACTACCATTCATGGTGTGTATTTTATATATAGTCACCATTTGAAGATATTTGAGTTGTTTAAGACTTTTATACATATAAATTCCATTAAATTTAAAACTATTTTCTAATCTTTTTGTCTTTGTGAAGTTAATCCTAAATTTAGGATCAAGACACTCAAAATAGGGGCTGGAGAGATAGTTCAGCGGTTAAGAACACCGTTCTTGCAGAAGTCCCAGGTTCGAATCCCAGCACCCACATAGCAGCTAACAGGGGGATCTGACAGCCTCTTCTGACCTCCCCGGGCACTGCACAACATCGATGCACTTACCTACTTGCAGGCAATACATGCATACACATAAAATAAAAACTAATAAAGAAACAAAGACACTCAAAATAGCACCAATTTTTTTTTTTTTTAAAAAGAATACCATGGGCCTAAAATGGCTCAGTAGTTAAGAGCACTGGTTGCTCTTGCAAAGGACCAGGGTTCAGTTCCCAGCACCCACAAGGTGGCTAACTCCAGCTCCAGGGGATCCAATGTCTTCTGATTTCTGTGGGCACTGCACAACATAGGTGCACTGCATACATGCAAAACACTCAACCTACATGTAAAAGTAAATAAAAAATATGTTCATGCAAAAATGAAAACTCAAAAATTGAAATGTATATGCAATATGCAAAACTTTAAAAATTCAATTATGGTACTTTCTCCCTCCCTATATTATGAAGACTTTAAAAAAGATTAGGTCTCTGTTACCTACCCCACCTGGAACACCTGGGCTCAAGGAATCCACTGGCCTCAGCCTCTCAAGTACCTGAGATCACCAGGCACCTAATACTGTTACAGAAAACAGCTAGAGTTGTCAGTTCCCAGAACCACAAAGAAAAAAATTCTCATATATAATTTTATTTCTGAAAATAATGATAAAATAAAACTGATATATTTTATGCATAATGAAACATAATGATCATGCACAAAAATGTTTGTGCTAACATTCTGCTTTTTAAAAATCTGATTATTTTTATTTTATGTATGAGTGCATTGTCTACATGTATGTAAGCACAGAGGTCAGAAGTGGGTGTTGGATCCCCTGGAACTGGACTTATGGAAGGTGCCATAAGTCCAGCTGCCATGTGGGTGCTGGGAATGGAATCCAGGTCCTCTGTAAGAGTAGCCAGTGCTCTTGCTGGGCCTGGTAGGGCACACCTTTAATCCCAGCACTTGGGAGGCAGATTCAGGTGGATCTTCGTGAGTTCAAGGCCAGCCTGCTCTACATAGTGAGTTCCAGGACAGCTGGGCTACAAGGAGACCCTGTCTCAAAATGACAAAAAAAGAGAGTAGCCAGTGCTCTTAACCACTGAGCCATCTCTCCAGCCCCTGTGTTAACATTTTGTATTGGTAAAATCTGAAATCTGACTGTCTGACAACAGAAGAATGGATAAATGAGATAAATTTCATACGATGGAATGCCACATAGTATGTGGTAATTAAAGAGATTAGTGATTATGCACTGAGCAAAAACAGAAGTCTAACTTAAGTAAAGAAGTCAGAATATACGTTTTGGAGTCATAAGGGAATTTTCCAGACTACTAGAAATGTTCTGTATCATAATCTGATTGGTGATTATGTAAGTAAGTTTGAGTCAAGTCTAATAAGGCACTGCTTTCTCAAAGTGTGGTCTGGGAATTTCTGGCACCTTGGTGATCCTTTTTGAAGAGGTCCAATTTTTTCCTTAGTAAGACATTATTTGTAACAAAGTATTAGGGTCTTGGGACCAAGAATACTAAAAATACTAGGGTATGGCAAGTGTGGTGGCATACACCTTTTATCTCAGCACTATGGGAGGTAGAGGCAGGTGAATCTCCGTGAACCTGGTTTACATATTGAGTTCCCTGTCTCAAAAAAACCAAAATGAGGCTGGGCATGGTGGCACACACCTGTAATCCCAGCACTTGGGAGGCAGATCTTTGTGAGTTCAAGGCCAGCCTGGTCTACATAGTGAGTTCCAGGATAGCTGGGGCTACGAAAGATTTATCGTCCTCTTTTTTTTTTTTTTTTTTTTTTTTAAAAAAAAAAAAAAAAAAAAAAAAAAAAAAAAAAAAGAATGCTAAGAAATACAATAAAAACTCATAAATGTTTTTGGTTAGTTCTCTTAAAATAATCACAATACCACTATTTTCTCTGAAACCATCTGTGCCCGATCAAAATTACTGCTACTTGTATATATTCCTTAAATCAGAAAATAATTTCTCCTTAAATATTTTTCCTACCAGCCTATATTATATCACTTCTCAGCATTCTGAGAACATTCTGAAAGTTTTAAGCTAGACATCAGATGAAAATTTCAAGGTTTGGGCTAGGGACATATCTCAGTAGAAAAATGCTTGCCTAATATGTGTGAACCAGAGTTTAATACCCAGCACCACAAAAAGCTACAAACACACAAAACAACAATTTAACCAAGCTTTACGTTGCTCTGTTAACAAATTATACTCCCACCACCAAGTCTATGGTTCCTAAATTCATACTACAAGTTACTGGTCAACCACAATTAGCCCACAGGATTCTAACTCCTATAAAGCCTCCAGACTGCATACAGGCATAGAAACAGGGTGAGGGAACACTGAAGTTGCTAGATTAGCCCTGTATTCTTTGTGTATATGTCACTCTAACTTCTGTTTTACCTTTCCTATTTCCCTTTACTTGAAAACTACTCTATTTTCCATTTACCCCCTGTCTCTAGGGTAAAGATAAAATTTAAGAATTTAGAAAAGGTCTGCTTATCTTTGTAGAGCACCTTAGCTTTGAAGGTGATATGAGGACTTGAGGTTCATGAAATGTATTTATAATAGAGTAGGACAGATAGGTAAAACTGTGTAACATACTCCTTCTGACTGGCTCCAATGCCTTTCCACCGGCTACTCACATTCTCACTTAAAATACAAATGCTGTTTGAAAACAAAGAACCCTACAAAATAGGAAGCAATGAAATTGCCGCTATCTTAAACAATACAATTATTCACTTATTTTTGCGGATCAATGATTTTTAAAGTAGCAAAATAACACCACAAACCAAGGACAGCTTCTACAGTTAACGCTTTCTGGTGTCAGGTTCTGGGCCCCTTACATGTGGCAGGAAGCGTATGAGAGAAACGTTTTGGTAATTCACCCTTTAATGTAAAGGCACCACATGTTGGCAGAGTAGTCATTCTATAAAATTCAGATTCTGTTCTCTCTGTGACCTTCCAACACATCTCAGCAGATGGCAGCTCACAGGGAGAGAGGGACTTTGGATTAGGAGTTGAAAAAGATCAGAGGTGGTGTTTTGTTTTGGACCCCTAACAGAATTCAAATGAGTAGTACCTCCTTCGTACAGGAGCCCTGTGAATCTCATTCTTTTATTCTATTCTCTAAATTTATTAGTTAACATATATCTATTAACTATTACAATACTATCTAATTTCCTGCTACCCAACTTTCTATTCCACTACATCTACCATATGCTCAAAATCAATTTTGTTTGTGTATGTGCGCATGTGTAGGCCAGACCAATCTTGGGTGTAGTTCTTCAGGTGTTCTCCACCTTTGAGACAGGGTCTCTTCTCACTGGCCTCAAACTTACCAAGCAGAATAGGCTGGGCTGGCCAGGGAGCCTCAGGGATCCACTGATCTCCATTCCTCAGCACTGGAATTGTGTGTGTGTGCTATGCCTGGCTTTTTTAGGTGGGTTCTGGGTATTGAACTCAGGTGCCTGTGCAAGCCCCTCAGAATTATCTTTTTAAAAAACCTAAAACTACTATCACATAAACAGAAAGGTCCTTCTATTATCTGAAAACCCAAACTTAACCTTACCTTATGATCTTAGTCTTAAAAAAAAAAAACAAAAACGGACTTGAGTCTCATCTCCCATAACTCCTCCCCTCTCACACTCTAGTGTTTCATATTTCACTAGTTTTTCCTCTAAAACCACTATCTTTTCATTCTACCACTGTACCGTTTCAAGTAATGGTTCTCAATTTTGCTTTCAGGGTACATGTGACAATTCCTGAAGCCATTTTTAGTTGTCACAATAGAAAGGGGTACTACTGGAATCTGGCCAGTGAGTATCTGACTGATAGCACCAAGGTTGAGAACCCGCCTGATTTTGAGTTCCTCCCTCTGCCTAAAGGTCCCTAACTCTAAATTCACCAGGCCATGAAAATGGCACATCTCTGCAGATCCACAAACCTCACTCAACCCCAAACTAGTGGTCTCCCCTGCCACATTTTTCACATTTTGTGGGTATGGGCATTTCCTTTGGGGGGGGGTGCTAGGGACTGAGTACTGAGCATCATGCTTAGTAAATACTTAGGAAAGTATTATCACTAAACTATTACTGCCCCACCACCACCACAAATACAGCTCCTCTAACATCATGGAACTGTCTGGCCCAACACCTTAGAGCTTTGAAAATACATATTAATAACCATCTTTATATTGTCCCACCTATAATGGTGTTAAGTGGATGAATTTAACTTAGTCATCACAGTTAAGGCAGCAATCACCCCATCCAAGTTTGACCTTTTTACAATTTCACCAAGGGGAGGTAGCTAACAGGCCTAGCTAACTCAGTGCCTACCCAACACACTTCTTCCAGACAGGGTCTCCTCCCTGTAGCCCCAGTTGGCTTGAACTCACTATGTAGACCAGACCAGACTGACCTGGATCTCATAGAGATCCACATGCCTCTACCTCCCAGAGTCCTGAGATGAAAGGCACACACTACCACGCCCAGTCCTTATTCTTCCCTAAGCACTTAACTTGCCTAGGTGATCCTTGGTACTGGTCACTTCATTGCCTCAGTTCCTTAGGCTGTAAAGTAAGGATAACAGCCCTTTCCCCAGAGATCTCTTGAGTAAATGATGGCTTTCTATAAATTTAAGTCAAATAAAATGCTAGAGCAGGTAGGAAATC
The DNA here is from genome assembly GCF_000622305.1 of Nannospalax galili. Taxonomy (NCBI): domain Eukaryota; kingdom Metazoa; phylum Chordata; class Mammalia; order Rodentia; family Spalacidae; genus Nannospalax; species Nannospalax galili. Next base: position 2,630,993 of record NW_008330152.1, on the reverse strand, counting down.
AACAGAACACTGATCTCTAGAAGATAAGTTAAATTACAAAAAAAAAAAAACCTCCAACCAAATCACAGGGTAACGGGGGGACAAGAGATTAACGCAGAGGTGAACGTTATCAAAGTACAAGATCAACATGGAAAAGTCATAATGAAAATCATTTTGTACAATAAAATATACTAATTGAAAAAAACTGTCAGCTCTTTGACAGTTATTTTGTTTTCGATCAGGCAGAAGAAAATGAATACTGTAACTAAAATATTTCTCCTGTTTCATAAAGAGTAAGCAGGGACAGTATGGGTGAGGTTTTTGTGACTTTCATGCAATTAAAGGTTAGGCCCTTTGAATTCATACAACTTTCTATAGCCTCCCCTGGTGGCCCAGGCCTGTCTTCCCAGCTACTCTGGAAGGTAAGGCAGGAGGATCATAGGTTCAAGGTCTGCTTGGGCTAGAGAACTAGTTCAAGACCAGCCTGAGCAATTTAGTGAGACCCTGTCTTGAAATTAAAAGTTAATGGGCTGGAGAGATGGCTCAAAGGCTAAGAACACTGGCTGTTCTTGCAGAAGACCTGGGTTCAAATTCCATCACCCACATGGTGGCTAACAATTGTCTGTAACTCCAGTTCCAGGGGATGACACCAGCTCCTGACCTCTGTAGGCACTTCATGACACAGATGTACTTACATGCATATGTAACACTCATAAAATAAAATTTTAAAAAATAAAGAAAAAATATAAAGTAAAAAAGGGGTCGGGATTACATACAGCTTTGCAATAGAGCACTTGCCTAGCATGTTTGAGACCCTGGGTTTCAATCCCTGGCACTGAAAAATAAAAGATGTTATCAATTCTGTACAAACAGTTTGAGGTACTAGAAGTCAAATATGACCCCAGATTTTGCCATTCAGCCAATCAATAAGCAGTTACTGTAAACAGCACTGTTGTAGGTGCTCTGTAAATATCCAAAGGTAAAGGACAGAATCCCTGACCTGACCTTATTATTCATCAACTAGTAAGTGACTACACAAAGGTAATGTAATGGTTTAGAAAATAATTGATGTGATTTGTTAATTATGGAAATAGTTTCATGAAGGCAGGATATCTTTTGTTTTGGTTATGTTCTTCATCTCATTTCTTCCTCAGCTGAAAATGACTGGTTTGACTAGATTCATTCTAGGCATCATCATAAAAGGATTATCAGGTCAAGTGACTCCAACTAGAGAAAAAAAAAAAATCAAGAAAGCTCCCCCCCTGCAATCCATACCAAGAGCCAGCATCTCAAGATACCTCAGTAGAAAGGCCCCTGCAACCAAGCTTGTCCATCTGAATTTGATCCCTCAGACCCACATGGTGGAAGGAGAGAAGCAACTCAAGTTGTCTTGACCTCCTCTGCATACAGACCTCACACAAATAAGATGTAACAAACAAATTTAACAGTGACTGAGTATCTATCTATGTGCCAGATACTTTCTGTGATCTAAGGGTCATCAGTGACTTTCCATAAAATGAGCTGCAAAAAACCACACCCTCGGTTATAGGGATGGAATGAGGCCATCAGATCTGTACCGCCTAGTGCTTTTACCTGCCCTGACCCCCTAATGCCCAGTTCCTATTCCAAACTTATCTAATTATAATCTAAAGAGAATATATTTTGAAAAAGTTTCACAGGTGACTGTGATACACAGTCAAGGCAGAAAAATCTCAGCTTGGCATCCCATGTCTGTAGCCTCAGGTGCTCAGGAGCTGAGGACAGCCTGGGCTACATAGGGAGACTCAGCAAAAGCCAAACCAAACAAAAAAATCTGTTGGCCAGGTGTGGTGATGCAGGCCTTTAATCCCAGCAGAGGCAGGAAGAATATCGAGGTCCACCTGGGTTATAGGGAGACCCTGTCTCAAAAAATAAAACAAAAAATATGAATATATATGTAGGGTACATGATGGACAATAGGACTCTGCATGGGTATGCTTGAAGGATTAATTTTAATCATTTTTAGCCTTTTGATTAAGTATCAAATGCATAATAAATTTTAGGTAAAATAGCTCATCCTAACAATGTACTTTTTCACATTTTCCCCTCAAAATATTACAGCGGTCATACTATAATGTATAATCAATGCTGATAAATTCAAGATCCAATAACCTATTTCAGAAATTTCAGAAATTTTTTCTTCCATGTAAGAAAGTTAGCTGGGCATGGTGGTGCATGCCTCTAATCCCAGCATTTAGGAGGCAGAGGCAAGTGAATCGCTGTGAATTCAAGACCAACCTGGCCTATATAGCAAGTTTCAGGCCAGCTGGGGTTACAGGGAGACCCAGTCTCAAAACGGAAAAAAAAAAAAAGAAACTTTAGAGAGCTAGATGTGGCAGCAAATACCTGTAATCCCAGCACTTGGGAAGCAGAGGGATCAAGAGTTCAAAGTCATTCTTGGCTACATCACCAGTTTGAGGAAAAGGCTACATGAGCGCCTGTCTCATAAGCAAGACAGACCACCACAACAACAAAAATGCAAACAATACAAAAGAACTTTCAAGATTACTAAAATCCTATTTTCTACGGTGATTTAACAAAGATATTTGAGGATTCTTATATCACATTAAAAAATACACAGAGGGTCATGGATATAACTCAGTGGTAATGATACACTATCATAGCAAGAATGAGGCCCCAGTCTCCAGTCCTAGGAAGCTGGGCACCAATACCCAATGTCTGTTGCTATTTTATTCATTCCATAAAATAATGAATGCTACAAAAACGCTAAATGAAACCCTTAGTCTTAAAAATTCTGGTGAAAATTAAATTGATTTTAAACTAAATGAAATGAAACTCTCAAATTGGTTAGTAATTTGAATAAATTACTGAGTCAAATGTTTGTTTTTATTTCAAGAATGTTGAAATTGCTTAATATTATTTTAGCCATAAACTAACCTATCACTCTAAAACACGTTGAGAGACATATGGAAGGCAATCTATGTGCTGTTATCTTCTGTGCGCCCAATCAAGACATTTCGAAAATGTCTTACTATTTTGATAATTATGCTGATAGTTTGAAAGCAGTCAGAAAAAGAAAAAATTCATTTTCTTATTTATCTACATGAAAGTTCTATAACAGCAAGCTAAAATGTGGTTTTCAACTCTGCTTATCAGAATCAGACACAGCACTCTTAGTCCTTCAAGTGATTCTAATGTCCAGAGTCGAGGATCAATGCAGTAACTCTTTCCCAAGAACTCAACAACACAGCAGCTCTCAAAAAATATAGATTCTGAAACAACCCAATAGAAACTAGATTTTTTTTCCTGTTTTTCAAAAAAAAAAAAAACATTTTCAAGAATCAGAAAACATGCTAGTAGGGAGGGATAGACTATAAGTATTATGTTCTTTTAGGACAAAAAAAAGGTAGTTCAATAATCATAGACTATATAACTTCACCTTCTAAACTTAGGGCCTAAAAGACAAGGACTAATCCACACCTGTTTGTTTTAAGTAATTTTGTTTAACCAGCTTGAAACAAAAATGTCATTTCAATACTAAAATTCTGTCAGTATTCTTTAAATTTGGATCTGTTAACTAGAAAGACACACTAACAGAACACTTTTATGTTTCCAACTAATCAAGAACTGAATGACAGGCAGATCATGACAAGGATCCATTTTCAAAACTAAGTAGCATGTTATTATTAATACTGTGTCAAAGAAAAATGATCTCTGAAGAGATACCCACTACATCTCTCTTCTAGAGGGATCAGAAAATGTATTTCAACATCTTGGAAGACAAAAGACCCAAAAGAAAATCGTACCCAAGCATTTCACTAATATGAAGAGAACTATGGGATACTAATGAAATCGCATAATTTGGTGAAAGGTATAATCTACCCTTCAAACTTACTTTCTGAAAAACCCAAGATCCTCTCACACACATACTGTTCTTGTCCTTTAAATCCCTCCAGAAATTCTCTCAAAAAACTACCAAGGTCAGCAGACCAAAGGAAGAAACAGCATCAGAACATTAAGTACAATAGTACATTTTCGTGTAAAAAGAGGTTAGAAAAGGCATAAAGACATTCATATAGTCAGGGAAAGCAAAACATCCTGAAAAAAAATTTTGATCTCACCCTTGGAACATCAAATTCCAAATACTTCGAGCTTTCATTCTACTCAAACGCTGGAACAATAAACCTTAAAGGGTTAAAGTTACAAGTATGACAAACCACAAAATCTTAACCATTGAGAAAACAAATGTTCAATCTTTGCATATTAAATACCTAAATGTTCTAGAAATTGGAAAGCATTTGCTTATTAAGCCAAAATGGCAGCCTGGTGAATCAGTACACTGGGGAGATGTACAGAGTTTGTAGCTTCAATTTTTAAGTCAAGTGTATGGGCTAAGGCCGAGGTGGTAAGGGTTAACTAGTGCTAGGAATAAAGGTAGATAAGAGCTCCAGAGTACCTGCTGAGAAGCTTCCTCATCAATGCACCCAAGATTCTTCTTCCTCAAAAGGGAAATTACACAAAGGACACATTTAGGAAGCTGGAGGCTTACAGGTGAATGTTAAAATCTCTATTCCCGCAAAAAGAAACCAGAATATTTAAGCCCAACCCCACAATTCCCGCAAAGAAATCCAATGGCCATCTCGGGCTATTTCGCACACCTGTAAACCGCAACGTGAAAATTCGACTCGCGCCGTTAACGACGAAAATAATGTGCTGAATTTGAAGCAAGTTTTACTGAAAATAGCTTTCAAAATTCCAGTACCTGCAGGAACCCATCCAAAGTAAGAACCCCTCCCCAGCTATCCACCTGCTCCCCAACTCTTCAACTTCACTATTTCACGATGAATGAAAAATCAGCCATTTATCGAAGCTGAAGCCTCACATCACAACACCTGAGGCTTTTTTCAGTCAGCAACTCGCAGACGCTAGATTTTCTCGTTTTTTTCAGAGAGAGAGAGAGAGAGAGAGAGAGAGAGAGAGAGAGAGAGAGAGAGAGCGGCAGACAGAGTGAGAGCGTTTTTTGAGAGAGAGAGAGAGAGAGAGAGAGAGAGAGAGAGAGAGAGAGAAAGGTGGCGAGGTGCAGGCTCGCTGGGAATCGACTTCTGCATCCAAACCCGCTCGGCCCTTGGCCGTGAGCAGATGCCGGGGTCCCAATAATCCGGTCCGGCGTCCCGGGGCCGCGAGCGGCCGAGGACTGCGGGTTATCGCGGTAGGGCGGGGGAGGCGGCCCTGTCCGCGGCCCGATAGCCAGGCGTCGGCGAGGCCTAGTTCTCGAGCTCCAAATCACTCCACCTCAGTAATGGCGTTTGGTGTCAAGTGGAAAGCCGCAGAGAGCGACGGCGGGGTTGGGGACCCGGGTCGCCCCTCGGGGTCCAACCGAGTCCCTGCGCCGGCGGAGGGGCTACACCGCGGCGCCCCGAGTCTCCATCCTCCACCCCTCAGTCCCAGTCAGGACTGGAAGGGGGAGGAAGGGGAGGGCCGGAGCCGTCAGCCATTTTCCCTGGCAGTCCAAAACACTCTCCCTCACACACATCCCTCTCTCCACCATGGGCACACTGACACACGCACTCACTCACAGACACACTCGCTCCCGGGACACCGGCGGCGCGCAGGTCACAGAGGTCCGAGTTCTCGTCAGCGCAGCCCCGCGGCAGGAGGGAAACCCCCCGGGTCGGCCAGGGCCACCGAGGGAGGGACCTCGCACACCCGCACACCCCCTGGCCGACCTCCCCTCGCCGCCCTCCCCTCCCCTCGGGCCAGCTGTCGGCCTCCGAAAGCAGAGTGGCTTCGGCATGGCCGGCCGGCTACTCACCGAACACAACACAGGCGTCTTCTAAGAAGCTGGACACGCGGAGGCTGGAGGCGGCGGGCGACAGGCGAAAGCTCGGTTCTGGGACCCAGGCCTAACCTAGGCGCATCCCAAGCCCGACGGGCGACTAAGTGTGTGGAGACACAGCGCAGCCGCACGCGTGCGGGCGGACTAGAGGGTCCGCTCTTCACAGAGGCCGCCCTGTGGCAGTAGTGGCCGCGGCCGCCTTCTCCACCCCTCAGCCGGCGGCGGCCCTCTTCCCCCTTCTCCCCTTAGGCAGGGGCGCTCGCTGAGCTCAGACAAGCTCCGGGCGGTGCGTTTCTCCTGCGTCACCTCCTCCTGCTCCTCCTACTGCAACGGCAGTTTCACCTTCCCCTAGTCGCCGCCTCTGTCCCCCCAGTCGGGGCCTGTTCGCTTGGTTGCCGCTCGGCTCCTCGCTCCCCGTCGCCGACCCCGGGTTCTGGGGCGCTAAAGGCAGTCGCCTCCCGTGAGAGAGAGGCGGCGGCAGCCTCCCGAGAGCCGATACAAGGCGAGGAGGGGGTTCGGCGGGACAGAAAGGAGGGCCCAAACGGGCCGGCTACCGAGAGGTTGCGGCTCCGGCGGCGGCGGAGACTAGCTTCCGCAGCCGCGGGTGCCCTGGCCTCGTCAATATGGCGGATCTGGCAAATCAAAAAGAAAAAGGAAAAAGAAAGAAGGAAAAAAAAAAAAACCGCTCAGCCGGTAGCGGCAGAGGCAGTGGCAACAGCGGCGGCGGCAGCGCAGACTCCCACTAGTCCCAGCACCGCCTCAGGCCCTTAGGTTCTCCGCCCCCGTCAGGGCCCGCCCCTCTCAAGCCCCGCCCTCGCTCTCGGTCCGCCCCCTGCCCCCGCCCAGCCCCCCTCACGCCCAACTGCGCCTTCGCCTCTCTGTCCACCTTGGGTTGGTTGGGAAGTCAGGGAAGAGTGACTCGCCGCCAGGGGGCCCGCGGAGGCTGAGAAAGCTGCGTGGGGGAGGGGAAGACAATGCAGTAGAGATTGTTCGCTCTGTACCGTGGCTTCTTAATCGAGGGCCAGAGACTCTTCCACACCGCCTCGGCTCGGGGACGCGGAGACGGCCCGAAGTGGGGGATGGGGTGGGGGAGAGAGGGAGGTCTGAGACGATCCAGCGTTCAGCCCAGAAGGGGCTGGTCTGTCAGGAATGGCCTAGTGTGTGGGCAACAGAGGGTTAAACGCGGGAGCCGCGTTTGACTAGGGCTGCTTGTTTTTGTTCCTTTGTGAACCCTAGCTTCACCTACGAAGGCCCGGATGATGACGTCACCGGCCGCCCCTTTTCCGGAATGGCGGGGGGGGGGAAAGGGAGGGGCGCAGCACTAGGCGGTTGCAGCCGCGGTGTCTGGGGTCCCATCAAGGCAGCTGACCTGTCACATGACTTAAGAACAGGTCGGGCCACCGGGCTGCGGCGGTGCCAGGTCCCAAGGGTTTGGCCACCTGCTTGCCGCCGATAGGGGGAAGGTGTGGCTAGAGCTCCTTGAGAGTGGGGGCCTCCTTCCCACCCTAAGAGGGCGGCGCTCTAAGCTCATTCACACGATTCTGCAGCATCAGTCCCAGAAAGCATTTAGACTGTCTTAAAGGCCCACAGACTGGGACCTAGTACATTGCAGCCACATGAGCCCTTAAAGCAGTAAAGACAAACATTATCGCGTCACAGACAGCAGAGACTCGGCAATATTAAATGCAGCAAGATGAACCTCTATTGCCATACCCTCAGCACCATTCAGTGTGAGAACCCGGAAGGGACTTATAAACCCATCCGCTATGTCAGGGACTATTTTCTGCGTGTAGACAATCCAAAGTACAGGCTGCAGAGGAAAAATTGATCAGGCCAATCTCGGATAAATGGAGAGCCTGGAACAATTCTATACAGTGTACCTAGTATATCCAACTGAAGAGGAAAGAAATGCAATTCCTAATTTATCACATTTCATCTTTACTTCAAAATGCCTGTGAGCACCAAATCACATGTAAAATCATGGAACAGCCCTGTAAAAAAATATATATATTTTGTACAAGATTGTTGAATTTATATATTTCTTTCTAATAAAGGAGTGTTAAAATGGAATCCAAACTAATTTAGGTGACACAGTGAAGGCATGTTACTGGTGCCATATTTCTAAATATTTTCTCTATGCAACACTACACTGTTTACAAAGTTTTCACCACAAAAATTGATAGTGTGTCCAAAACACATTATTTATAGTCCTAATAACTCTTAGCACGTGTTTTCTTGTTTGTATAATTACTTCTATGCATGGTTTCCCTCCCCCAGTAGCTTATGAGAAATGCTACCGCCCATGTAACACTGTAAATTTGCCAAGCACATGGTGGTCTTATTTAATCCTCAGAGCCCTTCTAAACAGCCAGACATATATTTCTATCCTTGACTTTAGGTATAGAAACAGAAAGGGTGAATCATTTATCTAAAATCAAAAGGATTAGTGAGTGAACACAGTTCTTTTAACCCCATGAAAACTGCACCTTTAACAAAGGTGTCCACTCTAGCAAATTCTATTCCACCCTGTACTTGAGGTTCTAGCCAGAGAAGGAAAAGAAATGAAAGACACCCAGATAAGAAATGAAGAATCAAAACTCTACTTACACATGACATGATCCTATATATAGAAAATCCTGGGTAATCCACTATAAAAAATAATAAAACTAATAAATGAGTTTAGCAAGGTCTTGCAAGATATAAGATCAACATTTAAAATCAATTCTATTTTATCCACTAACTAAGCAATCTGAAAGTGAAACTGAAAATTCCCATTTGCAATAACAAAAGAATTTAGATAGGAATAAATGTAATAAAGTACAAGTTTGGTACACTGGAAACTAAAAAACACTGGAAGAAGGTAAAGACCAAAATAAATTGGAAAAAAAAGCCCACACTCAAGGATTTATAGACTTAGGACTCCTGGGCCCAGTGGCACTCACCTATAACCCCACTTACTTGCTTGGAAGACTGACACAGGGAAATCAAGTTGGAGTCCAGCCTGGGCAACATAGATATAATGCTAAGGATTGATGCAATCCTAAAATCCAGCGGGCTTTTCTGCAGAAATTGGTAAGACCATGGATAATCAAGAGACCCCCTTGCCTAGCCAAAAGAATCTTGAAAAAGAAGAGCAAAAAGAGGACTCCACTTTCTGATTTGAAAATTTTCTACAAAGTTACAATCAACCAAACAGTTTGATGCTGGCATAAAGGCAGGTGTTTATAACAGAGGAACAGAATAGAGAGCCCAGAAATAACTTTTCACATATACAGTCAATTGATTTCAACAAGGATGTCAATAAACAGCTGGGCACAGAGGCATGCCCCTATAGTTCCAGCTATTCAGGAGATTGAGGCTGGAGGATCATTTTAGTTCAAGAGTTTGAGCTAGTTTGGGCTACGTAATGAAGTATCCTTTTACCTCTCCACACACTCTCCAAAAACAATCACATTGTACCCTATAAATATGTATGATTACTATGTATCAGTTAAAAATAAACACACAGCAGTAAAAAAAGCAACCTACAGAATGTGAAAAAAAAATCTCTGCAAATCACATTCGTTGAGGGATTAATATCCAGAATTTATAAAGAACTCCAGCTCAACAATAGCAAAACAAAAACACTCAGTATAAAAATAAGCCAAATGGGTGGGTGAGATGGCTCAGCAGGTGAAGATGCTTGCTGCCAAACCTGTTGACCTGAGTTCCATCCCGGGGAACCCACGTGGTGGAATGAGAGAACCCACTCCTGCAAATTGTCCTCTGACCTTCACATGCATGTGGTTGTGCATGTGAAGCATGCATGTACTTGCGCCTGTGTGCATGCACAGCATAAATTAAAAATGTAAAAATAAGCAAAGGAAGCTGGATGCAAAGCAGTTGCCTATAATCCCGGCACTCCAGAGGCAGAGGCAGAGTCAGAAAAATCTCCAGTTTGACGTCAGCTTGGGCTATGTAGTGAGACACCATCTCAAAAAACAATAATTAAAATTTAAAAATAAAATTGGGTGAAGGATTTGAATACACATTTGTCCAATATACAAATTGCCAATAAACACAGGAAAAGGTGCTTAACACCATTACTCATTGGAGAAATGTAAATCAAAGCCACAATGAGGTAACTCTTTATAGTCACCAGAAAGACTACAACAAAAGGCAAACAAGAAAGACGGTAACAAATGTAAAGGCAAATGCAGAGAAACTGAAGTTCTGCCTTGCTGATGGGAATGTAAAATGGTGCAGCCGCTATCGAAAACAATAGGGCAGATCTTCAAAACACTAAACCTAAAATTACCATACGACTCTGCAAGTCCATTCTGAGGTATAGGTCGAGCCAAAGGAATTGAAAGCAAGGACTCAAACAGATACTTACACACCAACATTCATAGCAGCACAAGTCACAGCAGCCCAAATGTGGAAACTGTCCAAATGTCGAGCAGACGAACAGGCAAACAAAGGTGGCTGGCACACACACACACACACACACACACACACACACACACAGTGGAATGTTACTCTGCCTTAAGAAGGAATGCAACTGATAGACACCAAAACCTGCATGAACCTTGGAAACATGCTAAGTAAAAGAAGCCAGACAAGAGCTCACACATGATTTCACTTCTGTGTGGTACCTGGACTAGACAAATTCACAGAGACAGAAAGTAGGAGAGAGGCTACTGGGGTTGGAGGGGTGAAAAGAATGAGGTATGGTTGAAAGGGATACAGAGTTTCTGTTGGGGATGACAAAAACATTTTGGAAGTAGAAAATGATGCTGTATTTAATGCCACTGAACAGTACACTTAGAACTAATTACAATGGAAAATTTTATGTATATTTTACTGCATTTTTTAAATGGAGGCTGGTGGTATAGCTCTGTAGTAGAGTACATGCTTAGCATGAATGAGGCTCTGGATTCAATCCTCAGTCCCTCTCCAAAAAGAAAAAAAATAATCCAATCAAATCCTGGTAATTTCCTATGATGGAGTCTACAAATTACATTCTTACCAGCAGTTCTAGTTTAAACTCTCAAGTTCACCACAACTCCTCAACCTCTGTGGAGCTACCCCAAGTGTGCACCTGGCTCCCAGCATGGGGATGGCCTACAGGATTGCCCCCTTTGACAGAATCCATTCAGTTTATGAGTTAGAAAAAACAGTTCTGGGTTAAGAGAATTACCACAGTGCAACTCAGCTTACAATTTGTATCATTAAAATTCATATAGTTCAGCCCTACCTTCGTACTTCCTTTGTTTTGGTTTCTCTTTTCTAACAGTTGTCCTTTCTTTCAGGTTTAAGACTGTGATTTTTTTTTAATTTCCTGGTTCTGCATCATTAGGACGGAACCTTATTTTATTTCCTCATAAAATCTCCCATTGCACGCTGTCCCCTCTCCAACCCACCCCAGAAATATTTGATAAGTATACCCTTCACTTTCTAGCATGCATCTTAAAAAATAGAAAGGATTTTCTGGGGACATTGCTATCATTTCATGCTTTCTGGGCTACTAATTTCAGAGAAGTTCTATAGGCGAGGGGTTAAATGTTTCATATCTGTGGAAATACCTTCTGGGCAAAGGGCCAAACTAATATAGAGGAGGATAGAGTCTTAATCAAAAGTGTAAAAACACTTTGTGATTGAAAAGAATGAGAAAAGCCCACAATAACATATTTTTAGTATCAAAATATGGTAATTAATACTCGGGGCTTCTTTCTTTCTTTTTTTTTTTTTTGTCGTCTTTTTGAGACAGGGTCTCCCTGTAGCCCCAGCTGGCTTGGGACTCACATGTTAGATCAGGCTGGCCTCAAACTCACAGAGATCCCTCTGCCTCTGCCTCCCAAGTGCTGGGATTAAAGGCATGTGTCACCATGCCCAGCCTAAATCTTTTGCCTTTTAAAATATGGGAATTAAGGGCTGGAGAGATAGCTCAGCAGTTAAGAGCACTGGCTGCTCTTGTAGAGAACCCGGGTTTGAGTCCCAGTACCCAAATTGTGGCTAACAACTGTCCTAACTCCAATTCCAGGGTATCTGACGCCCTCTTCTGACCTCCATGGGCATTGCACAACATGGGTATGCTTACATGCATGCAGGTAATGCACTCATACACATAAAATAAAATAAAAAATAAGGGACTTGGTAATGTAAGTAGATGGTCCCATTTCATCTTCTTTATGACAACAGGCAGGACAGAGGATCTAGCTCGGGAGACTGAGGGACAATATAAAGATCACAGTTGATAATATACTATTGCTCTTGGATATCCAACAGAAGTTTCAACTAGTTCTGAGTGTTATCAAGTTAAAGAATATTTATGATTAGAGCGCTGGGCATGGTGGCGCACACCTTTAGCCCCAGCACTTGGGAGGCAGAGGCAGGCAGATCTCTGTGAGTTCAAGTCTAGCCTGGTCTACACAGTGAATTTCAGGCCAGTTGGGGCTACAGGGAGACCCTGTCTCAAAAATACAAAAAAAAAGAATATTTAAGATTAGTTATTACACAAATTTTGAATGTTTACAGTTCATATATGAAAGAAATTGGATAGTTGTCTCGATTTTATAGTGACCCTAACAATGTACTTGATGGTACCATGAAGCTGTGAAACTGAACAAAAATTTCTAAACTATTCATAAGAAATAAAGACATTCTAATCAACCATGATTTTTACTGGATTTTGTGTTGATATAATCAGTCACCTATTTGCAACATGTAATTTGTGGTAATTCCTTTTCTCATTGTAAATACCCCCTTTGTGTCTAATTTTGAATTTTAATTTTGAAAGGTTCTTACACACGGCTCCTCAGATTGTGTGGCAGACTTCAGAAAGCCCAGATTTGTGCCTGTTGAAAGGGATAAAGAAATAAATAATAACAAATAGATAATAACAAAAGACCCAACCAAGAAGATGCCTGTGATGGCTAACCTTGACTGTCAACCTGATGGGATTCAGAATCACTCAGGAGACAAAATTTCTGGATAAGTCCCAGAGAGGTTTAATGGAAGAGGGAAAGTCACCCTGAATGTAGGCAGCACCATTCCCTGGACAGGTGGATCTCTGTGCATTTAAGGCCAGCCTGGTCTACATAGTGAGTTCCAGGAAAGCTGGGGCTACACGGAGAAAAAAAAAAAAAAAAAAAAAAAAAAAAAAAAAAGAGAAATCAAGCTGAGCACTTGCATTCATCTCTCTGCTTCCAGACTGCAGATACAATGTGACTCTCTAGCTACCTGATGTTCCTAACTGCCTTGACTTCCCCACCATAATGGACTGTGCATGGTAAAACTGCCAGCCAAAATAAACCCCTCCTTCCTTCCTTAAGTTGCTTTTGTCACAGCAATGAGAAAAGTAATAAACACAGTATCCATGGTGTCATGGAAGAAAGTCTGTGCATTTTTTTCTGATAGCTTCTCTAGTTAAACAAAAAGGAACAAAACTCTCCAGCAACTTTAAAAAGCCAAGGAAAACATGTGACAACAATAAAAACATGTGACAAGATGAAATACTTTTCAGCCTGATTTTTAGAAGCACCTTGAAAGGCCCATGAGGTGTTCGATCAACTTCCACCTTGCCTGTGCATTGAACTGCCTGGCTCTTCAGGATGCTCAAATGGGACCCCAGGAAGGAACAAAGGAGAAAACAGATGGCTGTGCTCCCAAGCAGACAGAAGGAGACAGCTAGGAGCCTGTAAGCTGGACCTCCAAAGGTAAGAAAACACAGAGAAACTATTTTACTAAAAAATAGCTTTGTAAAATGTTGATACTATGTAACAGGTGCCTTGGTTGGTAACACTCCACAAGGAAGGGACTTCTTTGCAGGCCTTTAATCCCAGCACTCCGGAGGCAGAGGGAGGCAGATTTCTGTGAGCTCAAGGCCAGGCTGGTCTACATAGCAAGTTCCAGGCCAGTTGGGGTTACAGGGAGACTCTGTCTCAAAAACACTGAAAAATATTAGGCTCATCCAGATTTGGCTAGCATGAGGTTATCACCAGATACTGGACATCTGTGGGCATTAAAGATTTGAAAAATGATGCAGGGCATGGTGGCGCATGCCTTTAATCCCAGTACTCAGAAGGGCAGGTCTCTGAGTTCAAGGCCTGTCCAGTCCCAGGCTAGCCAGGGCTAGTATTTCTTTTGACAGAGAAAGATCATCACCTGTTTGCGGCACAGATTACACCTGACTCCTGACCAAGTACAACTTCATCCTTGCTCCTCACAATGGTATAGCTCAGCTCTGCCCAGATATTTGCCTGAAATATTCCTCATTTTCTAGGTCTTCCCTATCGAAAATCGAAGCCTCATAAATTCATTATAGACTGAAAAAAACTTGATTTTCTCAACCATTTTCGCAATCAAAATTATATATGGTATTCTATATATGGTATTCTATACCACTTTCTTGAATTTTCCCCTTCCCTGTCATTTGGGAAAGGGGAAAAAAGGGGGCCATTACTCAAATCGACAGTATAAACAAAATTACAAGAGAATTTTTTGCAATCTAGTTTCTAATCAAGTTGAACATTTTGGAAAAATCTATTAAAATGCTAAACTTTCAAATCATTCTTAGTAATTAAAACAACTTCTAAAAAGCCCTTGGAGCCAATATTGTAATGTCTTGAGTACTCTGTTGTCCACAGAACTTTCCAGAATTAAGGCAGGCAGTGCCAAGAATCCAACTTAAAGAGATACTTCCAAGGCAACTCCATGGCAAGCTACTAAAGTTTAATTTCCACTTCTTTCAGAATTTCTAAGATAGAATTCATCCATTAAATTTGTGTGTTTGAGTATGTATGTATGTCTGTGTTTAAACAGTACTATTTTATTAAGACATTCTACTAATTCAAAGAGGCATTTTTCCAATCAAAACTAGTAGGATTTTTGGTGGGTTTTTAAAAAATTCTAAACACTACATGTTTTATTGCTAAAAACAGCAATTCTTTCTTGGTTCTTAAATATATTTTCTCCCATATTCTTTTAGATAAAGATTTTTCTTTTTCTTTTTCTTTTTCAGACAAATATGAATGGTGATCTGTCAACCATGTAGCATAAATTCTCTTCTTCTTTGCAAGTTTAGGTTCATTTCAGGACCTCTTGATTGATTGGGGGATGTTAAGCTGGGTAGGACAACAGACTGTCAGCTCTGCCCTTGGCGTTGCCAGCCCAAGCAGCTGTTTACAGGAGGTAGTGCTGTTTGAGGCTCTCTGTTCACTCACAGTTTGCTTAAGCACTTAGCCAGCATTTTTTCCTTCATCAAGTCCTTCAACAAACATGGAACTGCTTATTGAAAGAGTGATGTGTGATAGCTTTTAAACGTGTGCTGGAAATGGCAAGGGAACAGGTGGTATAGGCCAGCGCTGTTCTGTAACAGGGCTTTCCACTTACTTTAGAACATCTGGACACCAGAGGCTCAAAGCAAACAAAGCTTGCCTATGTGTCACATACGCACACACAACATTAATATGATATGCTGACATTACAAAATGTCTGGCCAATAAAGGAGAAACTGTCCTGTATTCTATACCACCCAAACCAATGATCATTGTCATTTTTATAAAATTCTTTCCAGATTTATTTCAATGAGCAGTTCTTCTAAAAAATAATTATACAGATAATGTAACCAAATTAAAGAAGTCTTGCTTTGTTTTCTGCTGTTTTATTTTGAGATAACCCAGGCTGGCCTCAAACAAGGTATGTAGCTGAGGCAGACCTTGGACTGTTGATCCTCCTGCCTTCACCTCGTGAGTGCTAAGATTACAGGTGTGCACCACCATATCTGGGTTAAGCTTGGAAAACAAAAACATGTTGCACAATACTAAAACACAATTACTATAATTTTGGTGCATTTTTTACTAATCTTTGGAGATCCCAGTTTTTTTACTTTGAAAAATTAGTAGCTATTGACCGTTTTTCAAATAAACATTCATTTACTTTATTTTCTTCCCTTACTTTTTTTCATTTAAAATATGTTGCACATCATTCCAATTCAGGGTCTTTAGAACCAACTATTTCTTTTATCAATAGTACTCCACTGGGTGATTGTTGTAGGTTTGGATAACCAGTCCTTTACTGATGAATATTTGACATGTTTTAAAAATCTTTTTGCTGTGATAAGAAAATGCTGACTTCCAGTTTCTGAACCTACACATAAGGAGTTTGGAAGTCATCATTCCTGACCTCACAGTGACAGAAAAGCTGAATGAACTTCAAGCCAACAATTCTTAGATCAGTCAGAAAATTGAGGTCACAAGGTGAAGCGTGCTCCCTTCCCAAACTGGAGCCCAAGTAAATAGAGTAAATTGCAGTTTACCAGAGTAGACGCTTTCAAACAGAAGCCTGCCAGCTAGAGAGCCAGAACCAGGGTAGGAAAAGTTAAACTGTAATCGATGAATTACTGGAGGCTCTTGTGAACAAGCTGGAGGGTGAAAAACACCAGCTGTTGAGGGGCTCCAATACTTTGAGTTGTTACCTCCAGGAATGCACCAGGTTCTAAGTATGGGCCTTCCAGTGTAGTTAGGGAAGGATGCCACCTGCTTCTCAGCCAGAGAAGGGAAGGAACTATTTTGAAATATTCTCAGAGGGTTCAGTTCTCCTTAACAAAAGCAAGACTGCAAGGTAAAGTATTTTACCAAAGCCTAACCAGCTTGGGTATTATCATTCAAACCCAACTGGAAGGCCCTCTAACCTTCCATACAGGGGAAAAGGAATGCCAGACTTCAGCTGTCTTCAGCCTGCCAGCAGGGATGAGGAGGGTGAGAAGCATGTGCCAAATTCCCAATCCAGCCAGCAGGCACACCTAAGGCATAGGACTACAGAATCCTCCCCTCTCCCACACTGCATCAAGTCCACCTTTCAACAACAACAAAAAAATTAAAAGCATACTGAAAGAAAAATAAAAACACAGCTTAAAGAATAGCAGATTCAGGTATTGCTGAGATGTGGGATATATCAGCAGGAATTTAAAACCACTGCAATTAATATACTAAGGGATCTGATGACTGGCCAGCATGTGAACAGATGGAAACTCTAAGAACCAAAGGAAATACTAGAAATCAAAACCACTGTTTTCAGAGACTATGGGTACAGGATAGTCAGAGTGTGGGCTTAGAGTGAACAGGCCCTTGGCTTGATCCCAAAATTAACAGTGCTTTCGACAAGCTCATCTGTAGCCTGGGTGGACAGGCACACTCAAGAAAAAAGACAATGAAAATGAAGATATGCCAATAAAATCTTTTGAAACTTTGATGAAAAAAAAAGCAAATAAAAAAACTCTGAGAATATCCAAGAACAGTGGGGGGTAATTACAATTACAAAAGTTGTGACTTTTCTTTTTTATGAGACAGGGTCTCCTTGTAGCCTGGAACTCGCTATATAAACCAGGTTGGTCTATGAGATCTGCCTGCCTCAGCCTCCTGAGTGCTGGGATTAAAGGTGTTTGCCACCATGCCAGGCTAAAAGTTGTGACTTTCATATAATGGGAATACCATAAAGAGAGAAAGAAACAGAAGACATATTTAATATAATAATGGCTAAGAATTTTCCAGTATTAATGGTATACAATAAACTATGGATCCAAGAAGCTCAGAAAACACCAAGCAGGATAAACACATGCACATTAAAAAAATTGGTATCTAAGCATATCATCTTCATTGTAGAAAGTTTGGAAAGAAATCACAGAGGAAAGCATTATCTTAACTAAAGAGGAGCAAGGGGACACATGACATCTGACTTCTCTTCAGAACCCTTGCAAATGAGAGTGCAGTAAAATTTTTCAAGTGTTGGAAGAAAAGAAAAATCCCACAAACTAGAATTCTGTATCCAGCCAAATTACTCTTTAAATTTAAAGGAGAAATAAAGATTTTTCTCAAGCAAACATTGAAGGAATTTGTGGCTGGTAGAATTGAAAGAAATGTTCAAAGAAGCACTTCCAAAGAAATTATATAGGTCAGAAACTCAGGTCTCCATTAGAGAGGATTGGAGAAGAAATAAACAAAGGTCAAGTACAAAATTTTATATTTCTTATTCTTAACTGGTCTAACAGTAAGTTTGTTCAAAATAATAATCTCAACAGTGTATTTGGTGGTTATATCTTATGGATAACTAAAATGAATGACAGGAATGTATAAGGAAAGGGAGAAGGGAATTGGGACAATTCTGTTATAAGGTTCTTACAACACCTAAAATCAGTATAGTTGGTTTTTTTTTAGGGGGGGGGGCTGGCTAAGTTTCTTCTTGTTTGATTTTTGAGACAAAGTCTGGAACTCACTATGTAGACCAGGCTGGTCTCCATCTCACAGGGATCCACCTGCCTCTGCCTCCTGAGTGCTGGGATGTGTGGAGGTCAGAGGCCAACCTCAGGTGTAATTCTTCAGGAGTTGTCCATCTACTTGTCCTTCCTCCCTCCCTCCATTCCTCCCTCCCTCTTTTCCTTCTCATACAAGGTCTCTAACTGACCTGAATCTTACCAAGTAGGCTAGGCTACCTGGCTAACAGCCCCAGGGATCCTTCTATCTCTGCCTCCCCAGTGCTGGAATTACAAGCAGGCATCACACTACATCATATCTAGCGTTTTTAAATGTGGGTTCTGGGGCTCAAACTCAAGTCTTTACTTACTGAGCTATCTCCCCAGCCCCTGTTTATTTTTTCACCTTTCTATATTACAACTACATAGAAATCTAATCATGGAAAGGGCTTAGCCTAGTACCTGACACACAGTATTTAGTGTTCCATGTTACCATCCATCGACTGCTATAACCCCTATGTTTCATTGAATCTGAGGTGCCGCCAATTCTAAGATACATCATCATATTAAACGCCAGTAATAACAAAAGGAAATGCTGCCAATGATAATGATGGAAGATTCCTATGTGTTGGAAATGTATTCCAATATCAAAGATGTAAGAAAATGTATTTTGTAGACTGAATAAAATCTAGTGCTGCGGGGGCTGGAGAGATGGCTCAGTGGTTTGGCTGCTCTTGCAGAGGACCTGGGTTCAAGTCCCATCACCCACATGGTGGCTAATGACCATTTGTAATTCTAGTTCGAGGGGATCCAATACCCTCTTCTGACTTCCATGGGCACTGCAGCATTGCATGACACAGTTACACTTACACACATGCAGGTGGTACACTCATACACAATAAAATAAATAAAAAAAATTTAAGCTGGGTGTGGTGGCGCACGGCTGTAGTTCCAGCACTTGGGAGGCAGAGGCAGGCGGATCTCTGTCAGTTCAAGGCCAGCCTGGTCTACATAGTGAGTTCCAGGCCAGCTGGGGCGACAGGCGACAGGGAGACCCTGTTTCAAAAAGACCGAAAAAGTTTTTAATATATAGTGTTGAGTATACAACTTCGCATTTAGTTGCAAATGGCTTTAAAAATCACCTGTGTCCTAAAAGCCCCTACATTTATATTTTCAGTCTTAACCATGCCTTTGAATGGTAGACTTATATATTCAACTGCATATTTGATATCTCCATGTGGAAATTCATAGGCATCTCAAAAACTAAATGCCAAGAACTGAGTTCTTGATTGTCTACCACTTTGGTATATGCCAACTCTATTTATTATTCAGGCCAGATGCCTTGGAGTCCATAGATTCTGATGCTTGTATCTTTAACATAAACCCATAATTTGGGCCCTTCTCACTACCATCATAGCCAGTACACCACAGTGCCTGTAGCAGAGATGCTAGCTGCTTACTTCACCTTCGTGCACCTGTTCCTCCTGGGCACACATTTCCCAGCCTCCCTTGCAATAACATGTAGCCATATGACGAATTATGGGGATTTTGTTTGTTTGGCGTGTGTATGTGTTAAGATAGGGAATCTCATATAGCCTAGTCTGGCATGGAATTCACTACCCGAAGATGACTTTGAACTTCTGATCCTCCTGCCTTCATCTCCTAAGTGCTAAGACTACGGGCACACACCACCGTGCCCTCGTATATGCAGTACTGGGGATGAAACCCAGGGCTTCATGCATGCTAGGCAAGCACTGTACCAACTGAGGTACAGCTTCAGCCCATATAATGAAATGATAAGCACTGGAATGTAAGAGCAAATTTCATGGGTTTCTTTTGGTCTGCTCCTATAAAATGCCCATACTCTTTGTTGTTGTTGTTTGATAGGTTATCACTAGTCCCAGCCTGTCTGGTAGTCATGATGCGAACCCATGGTAGCCTCGATCTTGCAGAGATCTGCCTGCCTCTGCTTCCCAAGGGTTGGGATTAAAGGTGTGCACCACCACGCCTGACAAAATGGCCATACTCTTAACTACTTTTCTCTCCTTCCAGTTTGTTGCCACATGCATTACTCTCCACTTTCTCTTCAAGGATGACCTTGGGTTACGATGTGTTGAAGGCAGCAGAGCCCCAGGTTCCTGGATGACTGCATGGCCGAGAGCTGCCCTTTGACCTGCTCACCTACCCAATACTGTAAGATGAGCAATCACAACATCTTGAAGGCCTCTGAGCAGTGGGGAGTGAGGAAACCAGTATCGAAGGTTAGAAAGATGGAGAGCCATATTAAAAAGCAGCAAAATTCTTGATTAAAATGTCACCTGTGATAAATTGGAAGCCATACCAAGGGCATCCTGTGCCAATAACTTCATGGAAAGGGGATGGAAAGCAATGTGAGGTGTGCGCTGATGGTTATTTGCTGTGTTTAGTGAGGGAGGGAGAGAGGGGAGAAGGAAAGTGGGGAGAGGGAGAGAGAGAAGGGAGAATGAGAGAGAGAGTGAAAGAGAAAGAAAAACTTAGGCAAGAACTAGCTGGTTCAAGAGCAAAAAGGAAAGGAAGTCAGAGTTGGGGAATTTGGAGATGCTGGGTTTGAAAAGCCGACTGCCTCTTTGTCCCAAATACTGAGAGAAAGCTGTGAAGGGCTTTGTGTAACCAAGTGCAGGGGAATGGCCCCACAGACTGGTGACTTTGCACATCTTCATGTAGGCCACAGGAGCAAGGCTTGACTGCAGCCTAAAGAGAGTCTTGGCGGAATGCCCTGTGATTGCTCCTGGAACAGGCAGAGATAACACAGGGGCTGCTGCAAGGGAGTTTCTTGTCCCTATCTTGTGGGAGACTGCCACAAGGCCATTTCTCACCCATCTCCTCTGCTCTGGGGAGGGCAGCCCTTTTCATTCTCCCTGCTTCCCAGCTCAGGGGCAGCTGCAGACTTTAGTGGCCCTGTACGAAATGGCTGTGCCACACTGAGAACTGCCTTTTACACATCTGAATAACCTGCCTATCATTTGAGTGGTTTGTCCTTTGGCTCCTGTAGGACTAGGAATGTAGAGAGCTGACACCATGCTGATCTTGCTTTCGTGGCTCTCTAAGTAATAAATATATCATCTCCATCATCTGGCTTCATTATACAGTACCAGCCAAGTCAGGAGCAGGGTGGCAAGCTGGCCTAAGAGCTGTGGCAGTGTCAGTCCTGGTGTGACCATTGGGACTCCTTTCATAAACAGAGGAACTTTGCCCTGAAGCAAAAATCAGATTATAGGAGGTGGTTTCCTTCCCATCTAAGCCTGAGAGCAAGGAAGCAGATATTACAGAAAGCAGACTTTCCAACCATGTCTAGACAAGAATTGGAGGTATGGTTACAGTATACAGAGTTGTCTAGAGGCAAACAGATTATATCTAGGAAAAAAAAAACATTTGCTATGCAACAGCACATGGAACTCGCTAGAAAAAACACTGATATACCGAGAAAATAATTTTGGGTATTGTTACAGCACATAGAAGAGTCTAGAAGCAAACAGATCTGATACGTTCCACAGTTTTGAAGGAATTCAATTACCAAAGAAACCAAAAGCTATGGGATTTAAAACAATGTTTGGAGCTAGGTCTGGTGGCACAGTCCTGTAATTCTAGTTACTTTGGGAGGCTGAGACAGGAGGATCACAAGTTTGAGGCCTGCCTGGGCTACAGAGTGAATTCAAGGACAGCCTGGGTACCTGACCCTGTCTCAAAAAACAAAGGGAAAAAAAGGCTAGGGATATATCTCAGTGGTACAGTATGTGCGAGGTCCTGGGCTCAATTCCCCAGTACCACAAATAACAATGTAAAACATAGATAAATAATAAGACATCATTTAAATGGGAACTGGTCTGGGAAAGCTGACAGTCCCTACCATTATCTCTCTGACTTCATCTACTTTTCCCCTCACTCCTTACCATTCTTTTCAACATGACAAAACACAGGAACACCACAGATCATTTGCCTTTGCTGTTTCCCCTGCCTGAAAGGGCTTTTATTTTTCGGATATTTGTGTAGCAAAGTAGATCGGGGATCCTAGACATAATTGAAAAAGCTAGTTTGGCCTTCCCTTGTAGGGGCCCCTCCCAAGGACTTCCCAGTATACTGTTGCATAATGCAAAGGCTAGGGATACCCTAAACACCCTGGTACCTGGTCTTGCAAAAACCTCGATCCCCATAAAGTACACCTAACATTTCTAGGAGTGGCTAGGGGTTGTCACACAATATGCTCGAGGTAAGTCCATCCCAATGAGCTCCGTGAGACTCTACTCTTAGCCAGGAGCTTGTTTCCCTGTGGGACTATAGTGCTTCTGCCCTAGTACCCTCTGGATGGTAGCAACATGCAGAAGGTGCTTGGTGAGTTATAGGATTGTAGGGGTAAGTAGCTATCTCCTGCTGTGTGATCTGATGCTAAAGGTGCCCAGAGCAGTACTACATGGAAAATGTGGGCTAAGACAGCCCTGGGAAGTTCCACAGTGAGAAGAAATTTGGCATTCTCTCAGTATACTTGGAAACTGGAACTATATTTCTGAAAACACTTAGAAAAAAAAATCTAATGCAAGTTTTCAAATATGCATTCTTTCTGACCCTGCATTTCTATTCCTCTAAATCTACCCCAGAGAAACAACAGAGACACAGGCATTAATCATAGAGCTTTCCTAATGATGAGTACAATATAAGAACAAAATAAACTATGCTGCAGAATATTATGCAGCAGTTAAAAAGAAATGAACCATATGGAATGACTTCCAAGAATGAATAAGACAAATTGAAAAAACATACATAAGCCATGAACTAAAATTCAAAAACCTATAAAAATACCACATATATTTCAATGAGTATATATGCATAAAAGCACACATAAATTATAATAAAGTGGTAGCTTCTTGGCAGGAAAGAAGAGAAGGAGATCAGGGTTGGGGTTGGTGATGGAAACTTCTCCTTAATAACAAAGAGTCTTTCAAAGACAATGATGACAATGTAATAATAAATCAACTTTTTATAAAGGTCATTTGGCTGTGTTGTGAACACTGTCCCTCTCCCTTATCAATTTAGTACACACTGGTCCAACTTGCAACTGCGAGCTCCTGCCCAGAGACCATTCTCTTCTCTTGCCACCCGAGCCCACTTTGCTGTGAGGGAATTCTGGGGAATTAATATAGCTCACCAGTGACTAATGGGAGGCCACGTTTGTCAGTCAAAAGCTAGTCGGGAAGCAGAAGCCATATTAGAAACTTTAACAAGGGGGTAGAAAGAGCACTCTAAAGTATCAGAGACAGTAACTACAGAAAGCAGTGACTATCCTCGGAAATAGGGGAACAAAAAGAGGCTAGAAATATTATAATGTATAAGTAGAAGCTTGGAGGACTGGCTCCATGGGAACCCCCCCAGCCCCCCATCAGTAATGCTACTCACCTCATGGTGACATCTCTGAGGAGGATGAAGGCTGGGTAACTGCAAAGCACTCAGCTGACAACCCAGAGAAGATGCAGCCAGTGCTGAGGTGAAGAAATGTCCCTGGGGGGTAGCTGAGAAGTACAGGATGCTGACAGAAAAAGAAGAATGGAAAGAGTTTAAGTTCCTTCACCCTCCTCCAGCCTGGCAGTCTGCCTTTATGTCCCCGCCCCCTCCATAGCCAGAGCCAATCCAGAAGCCACTGGCAAACAGATAAATAGTTTATAGAGTCAAAACCTAGGAGCTGGGATACAGGCTGATGGTACAGTGCCAGCCTAGCATGTGAGAGGCCCTGAGTTTTTAAACTGAGGTGAAATTATTAAGGTATGCTTAAGGGAAGAAAGGGACCAAAAGGATGGGAAAGAAGGGACAAGAGTAAAGTACAGTGTTACACATGTATGAAAATGTCAAAATGTAGGAGTCCTGTCCAAGGACCAGAATTCTGCAGACTCTTAATCTCTATTATTTTGGCCATTTGTGACCTTTTGTGTTCCTGGCCCTCTGTTGCATAATGGAGCTTCATTGGACTCTAGACAGACTGACTAAACCTCAGTGGATGGATTTGCTGACTTGCACTGGGGAATGTCTGGGAACATTGACTTGATACAGTGGGCCTTAACACAGATGACAGAGTATATGGGTTCCAGTTGGGGGGCTATGGGAGGGTGCCAGTGGGGATAAAGATGATTAAGATTGTTTGAGCTATTCTGTGTGAAATACACAAAAATTCAATTAAAAAAAAAAGGAAAAGTCAAAATGAAGCCCATTATTTTGTATGGCAACAACAACAGCAAACCACGCCCCTTTACTACAGTAAAACAAAACACTAGGCAAATGGCTGGACTACTATTTACCTATTATATAAGCATGAAATGACTATGTAGGTGAAGACAGAATACATTTACACGACCCAGATTACGCCTTCACAAATGGCCATTTCCCAATCCTCTTATTCTTTCTAAGTCTGAATTCTTAAAAAAAAAAAAAAAACCAAAGACGTTTTCCATCAATGCTGGATGATCTGAGAGCTTACACAGCAAAGGCAAGATGCAGGCTTCTTTCCCTTCATCTGCCAATTTTATAGTGACTAACTTGGCATCCTAGCAGCTTCCAAAATGTTGATTTTTTAGTATTAGTTTGACTTCTAGAGTTTAAAGAAATTGATGTATAAATATACACAATGCTTCACAATCATCAAGCTTTTTATACTTTGGGGGGGGGGCGTCCAGGAGCTTGAACTCAGGGCCTCATGCATGCTAGGTGCGCACTCTTTCCTGAGCCACACTCCCAGTCGTTATGCTGGTTTTCATTTTGTTTTGAGACAGGGTCTCCCTGTAGTCCCAGCTGGCCTGGAACTCATGATGTAGAACAGGCTGATCTCGAACTCACAGAGATCCTCCTGTCTCTGCCTCCTAGGTGCTGGAATCAAAGGCATGTGCCATACATCACCCCTGGTTCCCATTGTGCTTTTTGAAGTTCAAAGTGTTCTACCTTGGGCCATAAGAGCCCCTTAGAAAGTGGCACCCTTGCTGGGTGTGGTGGCACACACCTTTAATCCCAGCACTTGGGAGGCAAAGGCAGGTGGATCTCTGTGAGTTTGAGGCCAGCCTGATCTACAGAGCAAGTTCCAGACAGCTGGAGTTATGGGGAGACCCTGTCTTAAAAAAACCAAAAAAAAAAAAAAAAGAAAGAAAGAAAGTGGCACCCTTAGTCCTTTATTATGACGTTTAGCGTTTCAATTTCCTCTTTAATTTCTAATAAGATAGGATCGTCTGGGTTCATCTTTATATATCCAGCCTCATAATTGGAATTAGCCATCTCTTAAGAAGCTCTGACCGTTCATTTTAAATGATACGTAATCATCACAACTTGAATGTGCAGTATTTACTGATATTTTGATATAATCTCGTCTTTTCACTGAACAGAATTAAGAAAGATGTGCCATTTAGAAAAACAAAAATAAATTATGACTAAATACTGCTATTTCCAATCTAAAGAGTAAAGGGTTTCCAATTTCCTTGATTTTGTATTTGTATTTCTCTTCTCTCATGTGTAAAAGCTTAGTTCTTAATGATTGTAACATACTAACTTGTTTGATTTATTCCACTACAAAGATGTAATAGTTCCAGGATAATAATATCAATATTATTAGTGACAATTATTATTTTTGTCCTTAGGATTCAGCCCACTGAGGA
The DNA here is from genome assembly GCF_000622305.1 of Nannospalax galili. NCBI lineage: Eukaryota > Metazoa > Chordata > Mammalia > Rodentia > Spalacidae > Nannospalax > Nannospalax galili. The sequence goes on along the minus strand of NW_008330152.1, from coordinate 2,605,288 downwards.
CACACAAGTAAAAATATTTTTTTTATAAATCACTTGAAAAAATTATCTGTGTACTTTTGCCACCAATTTGATAGGCTCATTTTTTTCAGTTCGTCTTTAATTTTTAAAGACTATTTTTTATTATATTCAGTTTTTAAATTATTCAAAACCAATTTTACTGTTCTAGCATGTATTAGTGATGCATTGCTACTTAACAAGTTATATAACAAACTTAGCAGCTTAAAATAACAAGCATTTATTATCTCACAGTTTCTGAGGGTCAGGAGTCCAGAGCAACTTAGCTGGGTGGCTCAAGCTCTGAGGCGCTCAGGACAACCTCTCATCCCAGAGCTGCAAGCATCTCAAGGCTTGATAGGAGCTGGAGGCGTGGCTTCCAAGATGGCTCCTCATGTGGCTCTCATTGGGCCTCAGATTATCCTCCACATGGAACTGCTTGGCAAAACAAAGGATTTCCCAAAGAACAAGTGGTCCAGTAGAGTGAAAGAACAAAAAGGAAGCCACATTTGTATCTTAGAGCCTAATTACGGAAGTTATCTGTGATCGCTGCTAAATTCTAGGGGTCACATAGTGCACCCACAGTACCCTGTTGGTGGAATATCTCAGGGGTATGGACACTAGGAGGTGGGGGTCCTTGAGAATTGTCTTTTATGCAAAACCAAAACAAACAACGGAAGCACCACAAACAAAACATATGAAAGAAGGTACATTCAGAGAGATCTAGCTCTGGCCTTTGTACCTTACAGTTCCTCCTACCACAATTAAGAACCCACTTTTTTTATTAATTCTTGCTTTATCTCCCCATTATTTTGTTTTGAAAATAACAAAATTGGTACACACTGACAGTCCCCAAAGTTAACTTACTATGCAACTTTTCTGCACTTTGCTTTTTCTCAGTTAATCCCATATTCTAAAAGCAACACACAAAGATCTCTATACCATTTCACAGCTTTGTTCAACTCTACTACATAGCTACCCTGTACTTTAAATAATCTTTTAATGCCTTCATCATTTATTATTTATTCTTCAATTTTGCGGTGCCTAAGTTGCTTATAAATTCAGTAAATATCTTTGTATATAAAGATTTTCTGGATGTGGGACTGTCTTAGACAACTTGACTTAAAGGTATAGATTTATTAAGTCAAAGGTTAATAAATCTATTATGCCTATTCCTGCATTGCTAATTAGTTCACAGAAAACATTATACCCCATGCATTTCTACATACCATGTAAAGAGCCCTCATTGTCTTTGTATTCCTATCTGCATTGGGTTAATCTTTACTATTTTGAAAGATATAGCTAAGTATATTCTTGTGGTCAGATATTTGAACACCATGTTCTAGTACTTAATTTACCTTATGACTGTGTATTTCAGTGATAACCCATTGCTTTTTAAACTCACATATCAAATAACACTTTCGCTCTCTTAAAAAACTATTGATTTATGTGTATTATTCTTTTGCCTGATAAATGTATGGGCATGACTGGTGCCCTCAGAGGCCAGGAGAGGGTGTCAGATCCCGTAGAACTGGGGTTACAGATGGTTGTTAGCCACAATATGGGTGCTGGGAACCAAACCCCGGTCCTCTGAAGGAGCAGCAAGTTCTCTTAGCTACTGAGTCATCTCTCTAACCTCTGTTTTTTACTAACTTGATTTAGTTTTCTATAAATTTAACCTGAAGTGCATGTAGACTCCTAGAATATTTTCCAGAGCTAGTAAATATTTAGTATTTACATGCAAGATGTATTTACATGCAGTATGTGCAAAAATTGTAAAATGCAACAATTTTACAAGTCATATAAAATTCCTATAATTTTAATACAATAAAGATATGTTTCGAGAGGAAAATATCAAAGGAATTTTGTTAGATTTGTAGCACTATGGTTTTATTTTGGCTAGAATAATAGCTGTTAATATTTTTTTACTAAGAAAATCTAATCTGGGAGTTAGAGATCTATTATTCATAAACTTTACATTCAGTAAATGATTTTAAAACAAGGCAGTTTCTGGGCATGGTGGCACAGGCCTTTGATTCTAGTACTCAGGAGGCAGAGGCAGGCAGATGTCTGTGAGTCGGAGGCCAGCCTGGACTACTTAGCAAGTTCCAGGCCAGCCAGGTCTACATAGTGAGACCCGGTTTCAAAACAAAACAAAGCCCAGCACTGTCATGTTCCCTAGTATGATAGCGATGGCCCTATGCTGCTAAATTCATGTGTCACCATTGTTCATTGGATTAGCAAAATGCTTGCTTTCTCCTTTTACTTTTCAGAGTGATGTTTCCCTAAATATTTCTGGCACGTATTCGATATTCAGAGTGCAATCAATAAATAGAAAATAACTGCTCATGTAGTGCTTTTGCACAGAAGTGCTGCTGCCATCACTACCATGAAAATATATTTAGCTGTCAGTATTTAAGCACCTAGCTATTTTCCTGAATATCAGAGGTCTGTGGGGTTAAGAATGAGATTGGACAGCTTGCAACACCAAGCTCACTGACCAATCATCAATCTCATTGTTATCAATAAACATTTATAACAAACTGGGTCAGAATGCCCTGAAATTCTTTGGGCCAGTGGTTAAAAGAAAGCACTGTTAATTAGTATATTTCATGCCTTGACTAGCTAAAAATGATTCCAGAATTAACCCTTGCAGCATGAAGAGCAAAATACAGACTGTCTCAAAGCTCTCCAAAGACCTAACACATTTGGACCATGATGGGAAAAAAAAAGTAAATACAGCCAATAAGGCAATCCAAATGACAATTAAAGCAGGGTACTTTTTAAAGAATATATTAAAAAAAACAATGAGAATAATAAAATCCAAGAAAAGAGGTGTTTTTACAAGTCAGGGAAATATATGTATGGAAGGTATCTCTAAGGTAGCTCTTGGTAATATGCATCCACATTCTTTTAAAAGTACATTCCCCTATGCTTAACAGTGACACGGTATCTCATCCTGAAGAAATACTGGAAGATATGGGCAGGAAAAAGCACTAGGGTGTTTAATCATAAGGTTGTAGACAAATGCCAGGTGATAGGAAGGCTCTTGCATTCAAGTCAGATGTGATTATTTGAAATTATTGTGTAGGAGTCCATTTAGTGGCAGATGCTGTCAGTTGTGTGTCTAAAATCCTTATGCTCTTCTAAGCTGAGATAATGTTCAGAGCAGCAATGTTCTCTGCTCCAGGCACAAAATCAGGACAGCCCTCAACCCCACTTTCCCAGCTCCTCCTGCACCTAGGGATGGACATTTTAGTTAAGGTCAATGAAATGTAAGAAGTCTACTGGGCACCTCTCCAAAGTTTTTGCTTTCCCTGTGAAAGGGACTGGTACCTTTCTCCCAGGAATCACCTACTGCAGACCGGATGAGTGAGGCCCACTCCTATTTCTTAAGCACCGGTGGGTGGCGTTTTCTGCGGTTTGGAGCCAACAGTGTTCTTAATGATGGTGAGTTCTGTGAGGCGCTGCTCAGATCTCCCTTCCTTTAGAGCACCCAGCTATCAGGACTCTTACCAGCTTGCAACAGCCTTCATCCTCCCTCTGGGAATGATACTCCCTGGAAGGTAGTTGGCCTGCCCAGCAACACCCCGGCTCTGCCCCAGAAGCAGGCCACATCAAACAAATGCCCCAGCCTTCTTTCTTCAATTTGGGGCAATGTTACAGAAACCTCTAAACCACCAAGCTTGAAGCCTTTGTGATGATGCTGCCTTAACTCCTTTCCTGTCTAATCCTAAAGGGGCTCCCTTCCCCTACTTGCCTTGATCCCGAAAGCACTCAGGATAAGCTTCCTTCACAGAAATCTCTATCTACTGAGTCTTGTTTCCCGGGAAACCCCACCCACAATACCAGCCATACATTTATTCAAATGAAAAGATGTTCAAAATATATTGCTACACCACAGAAACAACAGGTTATAAAGCAGCATGCCTGACGTCATTCTGTTTTTGTCTTATACAGATTCTCTATCTGCACAGAAAAGACATCTGGGAAACATGACAGGAGATAATCTAAGAATGTCTTTAAGACCTTGTGAGAAGAGATTTCATTTCTGGTTTTGGTTTTGGTTTTCTTGAGACAGGGTCTCACATAGCCCTAGCTGGCCTGGAACTCCTCATGTAGCTGCACATGACCTTGAGGTCCTGACCTTCTTGCCTCCACCTCCCAAGTGCTAGGATTACAAACCTGCATGGCTATGCCTGGTAGTTAGGGGACAATTTCTTAAATAAGACAAAAAGTGCAAGCAATACAGAAAAGGCTTACACATTTACATACATTTAAGTTAATTATGTTAACCACAGGATGCTTTATAAAGCAAAACCATAATCTAGCCATGGTAGGCATGCCACTAATCCCAGCACTTGGGAGGTAGAGTCAGGTCAATCTCTGTTGAGTTCCAGGCCAACCTGGTCTACATAGTGAGTTCCAGGCCAGCCAGGACAAGCTACATAGTGAGACCCCATGTAATAAGTGAACGAAGGAACGAACAAACGAATGAATGAATGAATGAAAGAAAGCAAAACCACAAGCCACCATCTGAAGTAACATTTATATTTTCAACATAACTGACAAAAGAATGCATCTAGAGTATGTAAAGAATGAACTAGAAAAAAATTAAGTTCAGAAAAGAAGGCATAGAATTTTTACAACGAAAAGGCAATTTACAAAAGAAAAATGACATTGCTAATAAAATATTAAAAGACTTTCAAGCTCACTAGCTCTCAGGAAAATTCAAAACATTTTTCAAACATCAAATGGATAAAAATGAGAGCTATTGTAATACCCAGTACTAGCCAGAGGTAATTTGTCCGAGACTGTTTGGAGAGTAATTTTTTTAAATTATATTTCTCAGTGAGAGAGAGGGAGGGAGAGAGAATGCCTTGTTCACATGTGGAGGTAAGTTCTCTCCTTTTACCACGTGTGTCTCAAGGATCGAACTCAGGTCATCAGGAAAGCACCTTTATCTGCTGAGCCATTTCTCCAGCGGAGAGTAATTTTTAATGGCAAGTATATTTAAATAACTAAATTTCTGTTGGGGAATGAAGGAACTGTAGCATGTTCTATGGGTCACTATGCAGCAGTGAACAAAAAACGAAGCTGATGCACACATGCTGATAAAGAATTGCCAAGACAAAATGTAAAGAGAATAAAGTTACTCAGGATGTGGATAGTATACTCGTATTTCTTTTCTTTTCCTTCCTTCCTTCCTTCCTTCCCTCAGCCTTCCCATAAACTAACCCAATTTTTATCCATATCTCCCTTATTAAGGCCTGTATCCTACTGTTCTCTTTCAGATTCTTTCTTTACGTTTACCCTCTTCCTTCCTTCCTCTTCCTTCCTTCCTTCCTCTTCCTTCCTCTTCCTTCCTTCCTCTTCCTCTTCCTCTTCCTTCCTTCCTTCCTCTTCCTTCCTTTCTCTTCCTTCCTTCCTCTTCCTTCCTTCCTCTTCCTCTTCCTCTTCCTTCCTCTTCCTTCCTTCCTTCCTTCCTTCCTTCCTTCCTTTTTTTCTTTCCTTCCTTTTTTCTTTCTGCTGTAATAGGGATTGAACCAAGAGCCTCAAATGCTCTACCACTGAGCTACATACCCAACCTCCATTTATACTTTCAAATGATCACTATATATTTCAACACACACACACACACACACACACACACACACACACACGCACACACACGCACTTGCGCGCAAATCCAGGGAAAAACTTGAATGGAATCTTCCAAACTGTTAATAACAATGGCTTATACAAGGGGTTTAAGGTGGAGGCAGGTAGATAAAAGCGACTTCTTACAACTTATTCTGTCTGAGCTCTTGTAATCTTTTTCTTATTATTTTATTGTGGAAATTTAATTCTTAAACACAGTAAAACTAAATTTTATGGTGAACAACCCACAAAATCATTTCAATTTTATGATTAACATTTTACTATACTTGTTGTATCACAGATCTATTTGTCACTCATTAATCTTATTTTTTAATATATTTAAGATTTTTAAAATTATATGTATGTAGGGGGGAGATATGTGCTTGTGTGTACAGGTGTTCATGGAGAAGCTAGCTCTTCTGGTTCCCTGGCACTAGAGTTACAGGCAGTTTATGAGCTGCCTGATGTGGGTGCTGGGAACTGGGTCCTCTGCAAGAGCAGCAAGAACTCTTTAACTGCTGAGCAATCTTTCCAACCCCTCTAACACATTTTAAAGCAAATTTCAGACATCAGTACTCATCTCCTTAAATACTTCAACAGGAGAGATAACTGAAATTTCATTTACAGTTTTTTCCTTGACATAAAATTTACCTACAACAAAAGACAAATTTTACTCACATATTCACTGAGTTTTGGCAGTGATGCAAACCCCCATCAAGATGCACAGCAACTGAATAGCCCATGAAAGTTTCTTCATGTTCTTTCCCACTTATCCAGTTCCATCTACCAGAGGCAGTTGCCACTGTGCATTAGTTTTGCTCATTCTAGAATTTCATATAAATGCAATCATACAGTACGTACTAATTTGTGCAAGCCTTCTCTTACTCAGCATTATGGTTTTGAGATTCCTCATGGTGTTGCATTTATCACTCCATCCCCCCTGAGTAGTATCCTGTTGTACTGTCATCCCCAAAGTGTGCCCTGTGGCATATTTTGAGTTAAAGGTACTTGGGAAACAACAGATTTCAGAAAGATACTCTAATCCTTTTAAATCATTTGTTAATTTTAATGAAGTCTAATCTATGTTTTCTTTTGTGGTTATGGCTTTTCTTTGACCTGCCAAGCAAACTTGGCCTATCTCAAATCATGAAGATACTCTCCTAAGGTTTCCTCTAAAAGATTTACCATTTCTGTATATGCTGTGAGATAGACTTTGAGATTCACATTTTTCCATATGGCATATAGGTATTATGGCATCATTTAATGCAGAAACCCTCTGTGTGTGGGGTGTGTGTGTGTGTGTGTGGCTGGGGATTGGACTTGGGGCCTCACTCATGGTAGGTAAGCACTCTTCCACTGAGTTACACATCCAGCCCTCTTACATAAACTTTCCTCATCAGATTGCTCTAGTGTTTTGCAAAATTCAACCGGCTATAGGAATGTGGGTTTGTTTCTAGCTCTTTATTCAGTTTGTCAATTTATATGCCATTCTCTTGATTATTGTAGCTTTAAAATAATACTTGAAATCAGGTAAAATTCTGGAAGTTTGTTCTTCAAAATCATTGTACATTCTAGGTCTTTTACATTTCCATATAAACTTTAGAACTAGGTTTTCAATATCTACAAGTAATTGTTGGTATTTGGATATGGATTGCATTGAAGCTAGAGCTCAGTTTGGGGAGAATTGATATATTAACATTGCAGAGTCTTTCAATCTGTGGATATGGTCTATCTCTTTATATACTTAATTTTCCTTTGATTTCTCTCAAAAATGTATTGTAGCAGAGAGGTTTTACACATTAAATTTAAGTATCTTATATTTTGATGACATAACACATGAAATTTCATTTAACTTTTTATTTTTCAATTATTTTCTGGTAGCATATCAAAGCAAAACTGATTTTTTGAAACATGACTGTGACTTTGAAAAATTATCCAGTATTGTTGGGTATGTTCCTTAAGGTTTTCTAAATAAATAGTCCTGTTATCTACAAATAGAGCCATTTTCACCAGTTCCTTTTGTTTGATTTTGAGACAGGGTCTCCCTGTAGCCCCAACTGGCCTGGAACTTCGCTGTGTCGACCAGGCTGGACTCGATCTCAGAGATCTGCCTGCTTCTGCCGCCCATGCTCTCAAGCCCAACTCCAGTTCCTTTCTCATCTACATGCTTTTTATTTTTCTTGAGTTCTTCCTCAGGGTAAGGCTTCTAGTACAATGTTGAATACAAGTAGGGAGAACAGATATTCTTGCCTAACTGCTAATGAAATTTCACTCTTAACTCAAATTCTACCTGTAGAGTTTGTTGTTGTTTTGGTTTTGTTTGCTATTGTTTTTGAGACAGGGTCTCACTATGTAGTCCTGGCTGGCCTAGAAGTCTCTATAGATTGCAGAAATGCAACCACCTCCAAACATAAGAAACATGAGGAAAACCGGAATTCTCTATCTGGGAAAATATCTTTCATAAAGTAAGGTGATAAAAAGATTTTTTTAGGCATCTGAAAAATGGAAGAATTCATTACTGGTGGCTCTACACTACAAGAAATGTTCATATTTCCTTAAGGCAGAGGGAAATTTATGCCAGATGGAAATCTGAATTTATACAGGTGAATGAACAGACCAGAAATGGTCAGCAACATGGGTAAATATGTTTATTTTCACAGTGCTGAGGCTAGATCCCATGGCTTTGTGTTCTACCACTGAGCCACATCCTGGGCCACAAAAGACCTTTCAAAGTATCTTTTATGTATGTAAATATGTTCAAAAGATAGTTACTATTTAAACAAAAGCAATCACAATGTATTTCAGGGTCCAAAATTCATATAAAAGCTAAGTGGGGGGGGGGTGACAGTAGCACACAGGTCAAGAGGAGTGGGCTGAAATTATCAAATCGTGAAGTTCTTATAAGTAGTAAGAGTATCACTTGAAAGTAGACTGGTAAGTCAAAAGTATTTACTAGGAATCCTAAAACAACCACTAATTTTTACATTTGTATTTATTTTTTATTCCTAAATAACAAATGATCACAAATGTAACGGCTTAAAAGACTTTTGGGGGGGCTGGAGAGATGGCTCAGCAGTTAAGAACACTGACTGTTCTTGCAGAAGACCTGGGTTCGAATCCCAGCACCTACATGGCAGCTAACAACTGTAACTCCAGTCCCAGGGGATCTGACAGCCTCTTCTGACCTCCGCAGGCACTGCACGACATGGGTGCACTTACCTACACGCAGGCAATACATGCATACACATAAAATAAAAATAATTTTTTTTAAAAAAAGACTTTTTTTTGTATGGCAGAAGTCAGGCACAACATTGTTTAGGGTCTTTGCTTAGAGTGTCACAAGACTATAATCAAACTGTTTGTCAAATTCAGTTGCAACTTAATTTGTTTGTTTTTGGAGACAGAGTCTCACCATGTAGTTCAGGCTGGCCTGGAATTTACTATGCTGCCCATGCTGCTTTGAACTGTCTATCCTCCAGCCTCAGCCTCCTGAGTTCCTAAGTGACAGGATTACAGATAAGTGTGCACTCCCATGCCTGACTTCCAAGTTCATTTTTGTTGGCAGATTTCAACTCTTTGAGTTTGTTAAGCTAAGATCTAAATGTATTTCCTTGGTGGCTATCTACTGGTTCTCAACTCATAGAGGCTGAGCACACTCCCTGACACATGGCCTCCATCATTTTAAAGATGGGAATGGTCCCTTGAATTCCGCTTTTTTTTCTTCCTTTCTTTTTTTCGTCTTTTTGAGACAGGACCTCCCTGTAGCCCCAGCTGGCCTGGAACTCATTATGTAGAGCAGGCTGGCCTTGAACTCACAGAGATCCACCTGCTGGGACCAAAGGCTTGTGCCACCACACCCAGCTTGAATTTTTTTCATAATTTGAGTCTTTGCCTTCCTTTCTGCTATTTACTAATAAATGAAATTATACAAAATACATGATGCCCCCCCTTAAAAATGATAAAAAAGGAGGTAAAGAGCAGACGGAAGAAATATTTAACTATACCAAAAGCCACATTAAATGTAAATGGTTTAAGTATTACAATTAAAAAGTAACTTATTTGATGGGAGGTGAACATGATCAAAGTACATTTCCTTCCTTTCTTCATTTATTTATTTAGTGGGTTTTTGTTGTTGTTGTTGTTGTCTTGTTTTGTTTTGAGACAAGGTCTCCCTGTAGCCCCAGGTGGCCTGGAACTTGCTCTGTAGACCAGGTTGGCCTCAAACTCACAGATTCACCTGGCCTCCATCTTCCAAGTGCTGAGATTACGGTTGTGAAATGAAGCTCATTATTTTACACATTTAATACATGCTAATAAAAGTTGCAAGCATTACACCCAGAAAAAGAAGTTAACTATGTGGTGCCATGAGATCCTCTAGAGGCTATGCTCGGGAAAATCTTTGTTCAATAGTAGTCGATAATTGCTCCAGACCCAGACAATAAATTATGAAAACAAGATCCAAAAGGATTAAATTTTTTCCAAGTAGTTGAGCTGCATCCCAGAAAAAGCTTAAGTTTACAAGAATACAAAAAGATAAAGCCACCACCACCAAAGTAACATTCACAGTGCTTGGCATCCAAACGAAGGTCACCAGGCATGCAAGGAGGAAGGAAAATGTGACTTGGGGTTAGGCAAAGATCTCTTACACACAATACTAAAGATACACATATATAAGCTCTCCAAAAATTATCCACAAATTATCAATTGGATTTCATCAAAGTTAAAATATTTTCGTTCTTTGAAAGGTACAAGAAAATGAAAAGATAAACCATGAACTGGGAAGAAATTTTTTTTGTCTTTTTTTTTGTTTGTCTTTTTTTTTGAGACAGGTTCCCCTTGTAGCCCCAGCTGTCCTGGAAGTCACTATGTAGACCAGGCTGGCCTTGAACTCACAAAGATCTGCCTGCCTCTGCCTCACAAGTGCTGGGATTAAAGGTACGCACCACCACACCCTGCCCTGGAAGAAATATTTTAAAAGTATATATTGCATTTTATTTGTGGTAAAAAAAAACATGCTACATAAGTTTTACCATCTTAATTTTTATATACTTCATCAGTGTTAATATCATTCATTCTTTCCTTCTTGTGTTTATGTGTGTATGCATACGCATGCACATGCACTGTTGGACATTGAAATCAGGGTCTCAGACGTGCTAGGTAAGTATTCTACCAGTGAAGAACATCCCTGGCCTCTTTGGTTTTTTTTTTTGTTCAAAACTGAAAACTCTATATTGATTAACTGAAACTCTATAGCCAATGAAGAACAATTCCTAGTCCTCTCTCCATATCTCCTGGTAGCCAATATTCTGTTTTCTGTCTATGAATTTGACTTTTCTTGTTACCTTATATAAGTGCCTCAAGGTTCGTCCAAGCTAGAGCATGTGTCAGAACTTCCTTCTTTAAAAACGTAATATATTCCATTGTATGGACATAGCACATTTTGTTTAGATATTTATAGATTTATAGGTGCTTAGGTTGCTTCTACCTTTTGTCTATTGTGAATAATGATGCTATAAATATATGTGTATAAAACCCGGTATGGTGATGCACGGCTTTCATCCCAGCACTCAGGAGGCAAAGGCAGGCAGGCAGATCTCTGTGAGATCCAGACCAGTCTGGTCTACATAGTGAGTTCCAGGCCACCAGCTGGGGCTATAGGGAGACACTGTCTCAAAAAGACCAAAATAAGTAAATAAATAAATACAAATAAAATATTTCTTTGAGTATCTGTTTTCAATTCTTTTGTATGCATACCCAGAAGTGGAACTGCTGGATCATATGGTAATTCTATTATTAATTATAAAACATGTTTAATGAAGTTCTTTATAAAACATATAAAGAACTCTGAAACATCAATAAACAACCCCACCAGTAAAATTTGGACAAGTGGTGTGAACAGACACTTCACTGAAGAAGGTATATGAGTAGCAAAAAAGCACTTGAAGCAAGCTTGGTATCATTACTATCATTAGGAAAATGTAAATTAAAAGCACAAGGGAGCACTATAACTTATTATAATGGTAAATTAAAAGTATTATGCAGTACAGAGAAACTGGAACTCGTTGTCGAAGGAAATGTAAAATTATGTAATCACATTGTAAATATTTGGCAGTTTCTTTAAAATTTAAACACAGGGGAGATAGCTCAGTTGGTAAAGCACTTGCTGTGCAAGCATGAGGAACTGAGTTTGGATCCCAGGACCTAAGCAAAAAAGCTGAGCATGGCAGTGAATACCTATAATCCCATTTCTGGAGAGGCAGGGCTGGGAGGATCCTTGGGACTCACTGGCCAACCAGTTTAGCTGACCTGGTGAGCTCCAAGTTCAGTGAGAAATCCTGTCTCAAAAAGGTGGAGAGTGACTGAGGAAAACACCCTGCATCAAACTCTGACTTACACACACCAATAAATAAGTAAATAAGTAAATAAATAAATAAATAAAATAAAAAGGAAGATAAACATATATCTAACTTATAATCCAGCTATTTCATTTCTATATATTTATCCAAGACAAAGAAAGCATGTTATCTACATGAAGAGTTGTGTGTGAATGTTCAGAGCAGCTTTATTTGTAATAGCCCCAAATCAAGAACAACTATAACATTCAATAAATGAAAGGCTATCCTTTCATACAGTTATACAAACTGTCATACAAGCCACACAGAGAAAGCCTACGAGACAACAGGGATGAGACTTATTGCTAGCTACAACAGCATGGATGAACTGCAAGCAAGTTATCATTCATGAAAGAAGTCACTCAATAATTCCTAGTGTATTTATGCAAAACTCTAGAAGACACAAAATCATTTTCCTGATAGAAAGCTGGGGTTGGAGGATAGACTGGGCTACATAGTAAGAACCTGTCTCAAAACAACACCACCACCACCACCAAGACTAGTACTACAACAAAAGCAATCAAGCCAGAACCCTGGTTGCCTGGGGTGAGGTGAGGTAAAGGGAGGAATTTCAAAGAGGCACCAGGAAAATTCTGAGGCTGATAGATATGTTTATGATTTTGATTGTGATCTGTATATCCATGCATGTGTGTTTGTATGTAATCATCTGTTTTAAATGTGCAATTCTTTTTCCCAATATATATTTTTATTGAATGATTGTGCACTTCATACAATACATATATAGACCCTCCTCCCCATCTGAACCTCCCATAGCACCCCCACAGGATTTCATGCATTCTGTCATACATAAGTCAAATTGTGCGATTCTTTGTATACTAATCACACCTTAGTAGAAACACACAAAGAAACTCCCAGAACTGATTTCATTACCCATCCCTGAACCAGTGGCTCTTTCCTCTTACATAATCTGGAAAGCAGGGAAACAGAAAAATTTTGGCAGGGACTTATCTTCAAATTTTTGAAAACCCCAGTAATTCATTTTCTAAGACAGCTCACAGAGAGACTCCCTTACAGTAGAAAGGGCCCACCAAGCCTGAACACAGAGCAGTGCAGTAACACTTTCTTGATTGTGGTGGCAAATCAAAGGCAGCTTTAGGGACTTGTGCTTCTGAGAAGATGGAGCAAATGTACTTTTCCCAATATCTCTTTCTAAGAACAGTCAAAATAACCGAGTTTTATACCTAAAAGAAGGCAGAGCTGTTGAGGGCTACAGGACTTGAACACAGAGCTGTGGATTTCCAAAGTTTTCTTTTTGTCTCATACCTTCCAGATTGGTGTTGGAGAAGCCAGCAACCCAGAGAGAACAGGCAGACAGGAAAAAAAAAAAGAAAAAAGAAAAAGAAAAACCCACAATGTAAATGAAAATAAACTTCCAAGTAAGTCTGCTCTTTCTAGCATAGAGTCAAAAAAAGGGACTAACCAGACAGAAAACTTCTGCACAAGAATTGCTCTATTCCAGCCAAACACTATAGGGAATAAAGTAAAAAAAAAAAAAAAAAATCTGTGTGCCCCACCCTTAGGCAGGAAAGGCCAAATGAGGGGCCTAGACTTTCCACAGTAAAGATCTGTCCCCAGACACCCCTTGCCTCACCCAGGGTGGTTATCAAGGAAGGAAGGCAGGATTCACATCCCTGCGGCTTGCAGGGTAACTAAGGCGCTTCCCACTCCTTGGGTCAAAGGAAACCGTTGGGCAGCCTGGACTTTACCCTCTAGACTGGCAGCACCCTGGTGCCCCTCCCCCTCCACTGACGTCACCCAGCCCAGAGGCTGAACCTTCACCCCTTCTCAGTGCTGATGAGTTACCCACTGCCACCTCTTTAGTGGAGGCAACAGCAAGGCACCAACAAGCCTCGAAGCCAGAGCGGTAGCCGCAGCGGCCTACTGGGGAGCCAGCATCCCGCCCCATCCCCCGTTGGACCGGGGCGTGCGCAGGCCCAGGTGCAGGCGCAGGCGCGCGTGCGCACACGTCAGCAAAAGCTGACTGGAGAACCCGGACTTTAACCCTCTTCTGGCTGTAGTCAAGCATCACGGGGGATCTATTAAAACACAGGATTTGACTAATATTGGGGATCTTATGACGTCAATTTAAAAAATTACTCTTCAAACTAAGAATCAGGAAATTCTCAACTTAAGTGGGAAACAATTAACCAAGATGACAGAATTGTTGAGAATTAGCTGACAAAGATTTTAAAACAGCTGTCATAGAAAATGCGTTGGCAATGACAAGCATGCTTGCTTGAAACAAATGGGAAGTCTCAAAGAAGAATCAAATGCAATTTTTAAATTAAAAATTACAACAGTTTAAAAATAGAAATTTAATAATTTGATTCAATGGCAGAATATAAAGGGCCGAGGAAAGAATCAGAATTGTAATCCCACTTGGGGAGTCTGAGGCAGGAGGATCGTAAGTAATAGGCTAACTTAGGCTATATAGTGAAACCTTGTATAAAAATAAAAAACAAAAAACACCAGCTTCCAATGTAGAATTATATAGCTAGCAAAAATATTCTTCAGGAATGAAGGGGAAATCAAGATAGAGGATCTTATGACACAAACCTGCTGGTAGATACATTTTAATGAATGGCCAAAGGAAGTTTCCTGATTTAAAAAACCTGATATGGCTAGATCTATAGCTCAGTGGTAGAGCTGCATGTACATAGGCCTTGGGTTTGATTCCCCAGCACAGCCAATAATAATAATAGTAGTAGTAGTAATAATAATAATAATGTAAATTACAAGAGAAGTCTTGTCCTATCAAGAGTAAACATCTGTCCAATGGCAGAGTAAACATATGAGTCAATACAATGGGCATTTGTTTTGGGGGTTTTCTAAATCATATTTGACAGTCAAAGCAATAATTATAACACTGACTTCTGTAGTTCTCAATATACATAGGAGAAATATCTAACACAATTATATTATAAATGCAGAGTTTGAATTATGAAAAGAGGTAAGATTTCTACACTTCAAACTGTTAAAATGGTGACAACAGTAGATTAGCTTGTGTATATATAATATACTACTTAGGGCAACCATTAAAAATGTCATGTGAAGGGGCTGGACAGATGGCTCGGCGGTTAAGAACACTGACTGCTCTCAGAGGACCCGGGTTCCCAGCAACTACAAGGTGGCTAACAACCATCTGTAACTCCAGTTGCAGGGGACCCAGTACCTTCTTCTGACCTCCTCAGTCATTGCACGACACAGGTGCACTTACACACATGCAGGCAATACACTTATAAAATAAAAGTAATAAAAATATTTTTTAAATGCCATGTGAAGATATTCTCAGGAGGGCACACTGACATGAACCTGTAGTCCCAGATACCCAGAAAGCTGTCCCAGGACAACTACTTGAACTTGAGTGTTCAACAGACACCCCCATTTCTTGAGAGAAAGAGAGAGAGAGAACAAGAAAGAGATCAAAACATCCTGGGCATCTTTGAGTGTACTGTAATTCCAGCACTCAGGAGGCAGAGGCAGGAGTATCAGGCATTCAAGGTCATCCTGGGCTACGTAGTGAGTCAAGACCAACCTGGGCTACAAGAGACCCTGTCTCAAACAAACAAATATATCCAAAGAATAACTAAATTAACATGGAATTCCAAAAAAAAAATATGTTCAAGTAACACCCAAAGAAGGCAGGGAAAAGGCTATTCCGTAGACAAATGATAGGCTGAAGGAGCTGAGGGGGTCAGAGGTAACCTGGATCTTTTTGCCCAGGAGAACACAGCCTATCCTGCTGCTTTGCTGTGAATTTGAAGAGCAGAAGAGAAGAGGAACTTGCCCTGCCAGGCCAGGCTGTTCCACAGAGTCTCACCTTGGCCCATCGGTTCCTGGGGGGCTGTTCACACTAGTATTCGAGGAAGGCTTTTCTCTAAACCCTCCATCATACCAGAAGGGCTCCTTGCCAAGGTGTGGGCTCAGCTAACTTCCCCACCGTAAGGGATTCCCCTCTGGACAGCATGGCACTTTTGCTTTCTGATTACAAAAGTCCAAAGCACCACTCTGTGTGTGTGTGTGTGTGTGTGTGTGTGTGTGTGTGTGTATGTGAGATATACAGTGCTGGTAAAATGGAATTAAAATGGCTTTGAAAAGGGCCTGATGCAACCTTGGCAAGGGCTAGAGGCAAACTCAATACATCTGGAGCTCTGCCCTGAACGCTTAAGCAATATTTGGGCTCCAAATCAGGCAATCTTGGCAAACTCTCCTTTCTAGATATAAAGACCTATTTTAACATGCATCTTCACTCTGAGCCACTCAGAAGAAAATGTGCAGTGAGCTCTGGAGTAGTTCAACCGCCCGTTCATGTTATTGGGGGCAGGCTGCCTGTTCCTTTTTGCTAGGAGGTGAGCCCCCAAAGCTTGTAGCAGACCATTTTATATGACCTGTTGGTCCTAAGTATCTGATTCCTCCAATCCTGATTTCCCAGAAAACCTCTGAAGACTATCCATCTAGTTGTTTACAATTTTTATACTTTTTAAAAAGGAAAAATGAGATGACTCAGCAGGTAAAGGTACTTGCCACCAAGCCTGATTACATGAGTTCAAGCTCAGAACCCACATGGTTGAAGGAGAGAACTGACTTCAGCAAGTTACCCTCTGCCCTCCACATGCTCTTCCTATGGCATGTGCCCCACCTCATGCTCCAAATAAATAAATAAATGCTATTACATGTGCCCCACCCACCCCCTAAATAAATAACTGCAAAGTTTTTAAAAATATTTTATTTATTATTTTTCTTTTTTTTATTGTGTGTATTGCCTGCATGTAGGTAAGTGCACCAGTGTCATGCAATGCCCTCAGAGAACAGAAGTGGCTGTTGGATCCCCTGGAGCTCGAGTTACAGACAGTTGTTAGCTGCCATGTGGGTTCTGGGATTCAAACCCGGGTCTTCTGCAAGGTCAGTGTTCTTAACCGCTGAGCCATCTTTCCAGCCCCACAAAGAAGTTTTTTTTTTAAAAAGGAAAAATGAGGGCCCAGAGAGATGGCTCAGGAGTTAAGAGCACTGTCTGCTCTAGTAGAGGACCCAAATTCAGTTCCTAACATCTACATTTTGGCTAACAACTGTCTCTAATGCCAGTTCTGGGGGATCCCATACCTTCTGACCTCCGTGGGCATTGCACAACATGGGTGTACTTACATACTTGCAGACAATACACTTATGCACATAAAATTAAGATAAAATATTTTTCAAAAGAAAAATAGCCAGGCCAGCAGGGGCTACAGGGAGACCCTGTCTTAAAAAGACCCCCCCTCAAGAGAGATAATTTGTACAAGACAGGCCATTTCTGCTATTTTAATCAGTTCAACATGAAAGCATCCTAATATGTTCAATAGTGGCACTCTTGCCTTCAAATATAAAATCATTTTCAGAAAAAAAAACCTACCAGTCAGGCATGGTGGCACACGCCTTTAATCCCAGCACTCTGGAGGCAGAGGCAGGTGGATCTCTGTGAGTTTAAGGCCAGCTTGGTCTACATAGTGAATTCCAGGCCAGCTGGGGCTACAGGGAGACTCTGTCTTAAAAAGACCAAAAGAAAAGAAAAGAGAAAGGAAAAGAAAAGTATAGTAGCTCACACCTGTAATCCTAGCACTCAATAGGCAGAGGCAGGAGGATCACTGTAAATCTGAGGCCAGCGTGGACTGCATATTGAGTTTCAGATAGTCATAGTTATGTAGGGAGGGAGACGCTCTCAAAACAAAACAGAAGGCTAGAGAGATGGCTCAGCAGTTAAGGGTGCTTACTGCCCTGGCAGAGGACCTGGGTTTGGTTCCAAGCATCTACATGGTAGCTCATAAAACTGCCTGTAACTCCAGTTCCAGGGGATCCAACACCCTCTTTTGGCCTGTGTGGGCTCTTATATGCATGTGATGTGCATAAACTTATACAGGCACACACACACACACACACACACACACACACACACACACAGTCTTTAAAAAATTAAAACAAACTGATAAAAAAGAGCAACGCAGCTAATCTCCCCTTATAGATACAATATATAGATGATCAAATATAGCAGATTTGTGGAAAATTAGTATTTTTGCAATGTAAAGTTTTCCAGTCCAGGTTTTCTAGATTTCCCTTGGTAATATTAGCAACACTTTATAGCTCTTCTTGTAGAAGTTTTGTACAATTATGGTAGATTGAAGTATTTGGTCATTATGTTGACATTGAAAATGGTTTCTCTTGGAATTTCATTTCTCAGTTCTTTTTGATGGCGTATAAAAACAAAGCTGATTTTGAATATTTAAAGTTCCTATCCCTTCCACATATACAGGTTTCCATTCATACCGTCACTTCTTCCTTGCCAGGCACATCAGTGTATTTTCACTGATAATTTTTTGCCTTATCTTACTTGCTAGGAACTACATTCCAGTACTGAAGAAATCCTGAGAGTGGTCAAGTTTGTCTGATTTTGCTTTCAAAGCTTTCAACATTTTGCCACAGTGCATGATGTTGTCAAATCATTTGGAGCTATTTGGAGCTTTCTAAGAACTTCTTTAAAAAAAATCATGAATGGGTGTTGTAGCAGATACTTTTAATGAATTTTAAGACACTTGTAATTTAGGGCCTTTATTCTGTTAATGGGGTATGTAGCCTTTATTTTCAAATTGTTCACTAATCCTGCATTTCTGAAATAAATACAGCCTTTCTTATAAAAATAAAAGGTAGTCTTTGCCAACTCTCCCCCGACTGTGTCATGATGACTCATGGTGGCAGCCCTCTAGAGCTTTGCATATTTTTTATATTATGTGCTGGAATTCTGCAGGAAAACCATTCTCTAAGAGGTAGTAAGAAATCTGAATTGGGAAAATCTTAAAACAGATTTATTGGTTGATTTTTGGGATAAGTGTAGGTGTGTGTGTGTGTGTGTTTGCCTGTTTTAAAACCAGATCCATAATTACCCATCCTTTTCTTATGAATATAGTTATTTTTATTTTTCTCATGCATTACTATATGTGCACAACAAAAGCACACACACAAACACATCTATTGTCTCCATAATCTGTATGATGTGTCCTATTACCTTTTTGATCAACCTAGCTAAATGTTTATCCATTTTATTGACATTTTCAAAGAATCTGCTTTTGGTTTATTAATCTTTTTATTGTTTGTTCATTTTCTGTTTTGTATTATTGTGTATATATGATGGGGCACACACACATGCCATGTGCAGAAATGGAGGTCATAACTGTGTGGATATGGTTCTCTCCTTCCACCTTAATGTAGGTCCTGGAACTTGAACTCAGGGCATCAGGCTTATGCAGCAAGCTTCACAGATGGCACCCACTGAGCCATCTTGCTAGCTCCTGTTTTCTACTTCATTGCTTTAGCTTCTATCTTTACTTTTTCTTGCCTCCTAAATGGCAGGTTTAATATGCTCTTGTTCTGGCTTCCTTTTTTAAAATAAGTTTGTTTGTACATATGTGTGTGCATGTGCTCTTGAGCAGGCATACGCATTCACCATGACTCATGTGAAGATCAGAGGACAACTTTTAGGAGTCGATTCTCACTCTCTACCTTGTTGAGGCAGGGTCTCTCATGTTTCTGCTGCTCTGCTGTATACTTCAAGCTAGCTGGCCCATGAGAATTCTGGGTGATTCTGCTGTCTCAACACCTGTCTCACTGTAGGAATGCTGGGATTACAGATGTGTGTCGCTGCATCTGGTTTTTTACCTTGGTTCCAACCTTGAACTCAGGTTGTCGGGCTTGTGACGCAAACACTTTTACCTGCTGAGTTCTCTCTCTGGCCCTTGTCCTAGCTTCTTCAGGTAGAAGCTTAGATCACTGGTTTTAAACATCTTGCTAATATAAACATCTGTAAAATTTCCTCCAAGATTCAAGCTTCACTCAAGATGTGGCTCAGAGATTTTGATTTGTTGTAATTGCATTTCATTTTCATCCCATTAAAAATACTGTGCTAATTCCTTTTAGATTTCTTTTTTGATCCATGAGTCAGAAGAAGTGTGTGGTTTGATTTCCAAATATTTGAGCAGTTTCAGATATTGTTCTAGTTTGCCTTCAATTGCTGTGACAAAATATCAACTTTGACAAATATCAACTTGGGGGGGAAAGGGTTTATTCACTTACATCTCCCCGGTCACAGTTCATCAGGGAGCCCAAGGTAGGAAAACCAGGGCAGGAACCTGGAGGCAGGAGCTGAAGCACGGGCTATGGAGGAATGCTACTTACTGGCTTGTTCCTCTGGCCCATGCTCAGCCTGCTTCTAATACAATACAGAACAACCTGCCTAGGGCTTTCGGTGGCCACAGTAGGATGCCCCCCACCCCCGCCCAATCACTCAACAATCAAGAAAATACCCCACAGACATGGCCACAGGCCAGTCTAAAGAAGGAAATTCACCAATTAAGGCTCCTTCTACCCAGGTGTGTCAAGTTGACAACTAACACTATCCAGCACAGATATGTTCGGCTTATTAGTTTGTAATTCCATTCTGCTGTGATCACAACATGTGCTCTGTATGCTTGCCATATTCTTAAACTTATTATGGCTTCTTTCCTGGCCCACCCCATGGCCTACTGTATAGATGGTCCATTTGCACCCGGAATGAATGTACATTCCATAGTTGTGTGTAGTGTGTCCAATTAGATAAAGTCAAATGGTTCCTATTGTTTTCGTTTTTTCAAATGCTATAAGAGTCATGTTGAAATCTCCAACTGCTTTGTTTTACCCCTTTCAATTCTATCAGCATTTGTTTCTTTTTTGTGTACATGTGTGCATATTTGTGTGAGAGTGCATGTGGAAGCCAGAGGTCAACCTTGGGTATTTTTCCTCATGAACCATCCACCTTTTTCTCCTCTCTCTCTCTCGGTCTTTTTGAGACAGGGTCTCTGTAGTCCCAGCTGGCCTGGAACTCACTTTGTAGACCAGGCTGGCCTTGAACTCACAGAGATCCACCTGCCTCTGCCTCCCGAGTGCTGGGATTAAAGGCAAGTGCCATCATGCCCGGCGAGACAGGGTCTCTTACTGGGACCTAAGGCTCCTGCAGTCCCTGCCCTCTCTCTCTCTCGGTCTTTTTGAGACAGGGTCTCTGTAGTCCCAGCTGGCCTGGAACTCACTTTGTAGACCAGGCTGGCCTTGAACTCACAGAGATCCACCTGCCTCTGCCTCCCGAGTGCTGGGATTAAAGGCAAGTGCCATCATGCCCGGCGAGACAGGGTCTCTTACTGGGACCTAAGGCTCCTGCAGTCCCTGCCTTCTCAGTCCTGGAAGTGCATCATGCCCAGATACTTATGTGGGTTCTGGGGATCAAACTCTGGTAGGTCTTCAAGCTGTGTGACAAGCACTTTGCAGACTGAGCCATCTCTTCAGCCCAGCTTATAGATAGCATATGGTTAAGTCTTCGTTTAAAAAACCTAATTTCTGCCCCTTTTTTGGTCTTTTTTGAGACATTGTCTCCCAGTAGCCCCATCTGGCCTGGAACTCACTATGTAGACCAGGCTGGCCTTGAACTCACAGAGATCCGCCTGCCTCTGCTTCCTGAGTGCTGGGTAATTTCTGCCTTTTATCTGAAGTGTTTCGATGATTTACTTTTAATGTTATCAGCATGTTTGACTTTAAATCTAATATTTGCCCTTTGTTTTATTGTTTGTACACCTGTCATTTGTTCCCTTTCCTCCCTTTTCCTGTCTGCTTTTGGATTGACAACTTTTTTTCCATTTTCGCTCCATTATTGGTTTATGTTTTTATACCTCTGTTTCACTTGAGGTACCTTCTCTAGGGTTTACAAAATATTTCTTTAACTCATCACAATTCATTTTCATATTATATGACACCCCTTCACATATTGTATAAGAACTTTTCACCAGGTATGGCAGTGTGTGACTTTAATCCCAGCACTTGGAAGGCAGAGGCAGGTGGATCTCTGTGAGATTGAGGACAGCCTGGACTACACAGCAAGTTCTAAGCCAGCTGGGGCTACAGAGAGAGTCTGCTGAAAGAAAGAAAGAAAGAAAGAAAGAAAGAGAAAGAGAGAGAGAGAGAAAGAAAGAAAGAAAGAAAGAAAGAAAGAAAGAAAGAAAGAAAGAAAGAAGAGTGAGAGAGGGAGAGAGAGAGAAAGAAAGAAAGAGAGAGAAAGAGAGAAAGAGAGTGAGAGAAAGAAAGAAAGAGAGAAAGAGAGAGAGAGAAAGAAAGAGAGAGAGGAAGGAAGGAAGGAAAGAAAACAAAGAAAGAAAACTTTCCAACCTCATACAGCTCTTTCTCCTTTCTTAGCCTTTGTGTTAATTTGGCAAACATTTTACATTCTTCACATGTCATAGCTTCAGTTGTAAACTTGACACCTGGGAAGAGGGAACCTCAATTGAGGAATTTTCCCCATCAAACTGCCCCATGGACATGTCTTTGGGACATTTTCTTGATTGCTAATTGATATGGGAGGGCCCAGCCCACTGTGAGCAGTGTCATCCCTGGGAAAGTGGGTGTGGGCTATATAAGAAAAGCACGACATTATTGAACTGGGAAGCCCTGCTTCACAAAGCAGTACAGGAGCACATCACACAGAGACACAAGTGCAAGCGATGTCAAGACAGATGGCAATAAAATGTATCCAAAAACTAAAAAAGAGAGACTCTGGTGGCTGCTGAGAAAATACACTGTTCAGGCTGGGAAAAAAGAAAAGAAAAAGAAAAGTAGCTGAGCAAGCCAGGAGAGCAAGCCAGCAAACAGCATTCCTCGGGGAGCTCTGCTTCCCAAGTTGCTTTTGGTCATGGTGTTTATCACAGCAGCAGAAAGCAAACTAGGACACCATGTTATGAACCCCACTTTACATTGTTATCACTTTTGCCTTTAACAATTATCTTGTAAAAGAACGAGACAGGAAGATGACTTTCCTGTTTACCATTTTAGAAATCTTCATTCCTTTGTGTAGATCCAACTTTCTTTGCATATCATGTTTCTCTGCTGGAAGAGCTTAACTTTTTTTTTCTTCTTTTGAGACAACATTTTACTATGTAGTCCTGGCTGGCCTGGAACTTGCTACATAGAACAGACTGGCCTTTGAACTCAGAGATCTGCCTGCTTCTGCCTTTCCAATGCTGGGATTAAAGGTGTGCAGCACCGCACCTGGCCTTCTTAACATTTCTTGTAGAGCAGGTGAGTTAGTGCCAAATCCTCCAAGTTTTTGTTTGTCTGAAACCTTTTCTTTTGCTCTCCCTCTCTCCCTTCCTCCCTCTCTCCCTCACTCCTTTCCTTCCTTCAATTTTTGGCAATGTTTAGGATGGAAGGCACAGTCTCACACATGTTAGGCAAGCAGTCTACCACTGAGGGGCATTCCCAGTCCTACACTTGTATTTCTCCCCCTCCACTTCTCCTTTTCCCTCCCCTTCCCCTTCCCCCACCTCTTCCCCTTCCCCTCCCTCTCCCTCTCCCTCTCTGTTACTATGCATGAGTATAGGTCCATTCACCCAGGTAGGCATGTGTGGAGGCTAGAGGCTGACATCAGGATATCTTTTTCAATTGTTTCTCTGCCTTATTTTTTGAGACGGTCTCTCACTGAACCTGGAACTCATTGTTTTGGGTAGACTGGCTGGCCTGTGAGGGCCCTGGATCTGTCTGTCTATGCTCCCTCACCCCCAGCTACATCCATCTTTTAGGAGTTTGACATTGATGTTGGGAATCCAAACTTAGGTCCTCATGCAAATAGCAACACATGTCCTCAGCAAGCACTTTACCCAATGAGCCATGTCCCCACCCCAGCACACTTGCTTTTTCGAAAGGATATATTTTCTAAGTAGAGATTCTGAGCAGACATGTTTCCTTCTCTTTAAGCTTATTAAAGAGCTAGTTTTTATCCTTTCACAGTGAGGTCTACAGTGATTCCTAGTTTCGTTCACCTCTATGCACTGTACTTTTCTTCTCTTTTGCCTCTTTAGATTGTGTTTATCACTGGTTTTCAACAACTGGACCTGGATGTGTCTTGATGTGGTTTTGTGTATTATAATGGTATTCCTTGTGCAATTTAGATCTGCAGGTTTATGGGATTTTAAAAATCAAATTTGGAAGCTGGGTGTGGTGGCGCATGCCTTTAATTCCAGCCCTCAAGAGGCCGAGGCAGGAAGATCTCTGTGAATTTGAGGCCAGCCTTGTCTCCATGGTGAATTCAGGCCAACTGTGGCAACAGGGAGACCCTGTCTCGAAAAGACCAAATAAAAATCAAACTTGGAAACTTTGTGTAATGTACATTATGTCGGTAAATTGTCATGTATTATTTGAGCCCACTGAGGAGCTGGCTCTGGAAGCAGGGTTGTGTTGTGCCCCACGCGCACACACTTTTCAGATCCAAGCATGTTTGTCTCAGTGTCTTCTAGGGTCCCTTGTCTGAGCTGATCCCACTAACTATGACAGAGAGGGAAGAAAACAGCAAAAACAGCCCAGGAGTAAAAATAATATGTTCTTGAAAACAGCTAGAAGGTAAACCATTTCTGACAGATTTTGCTATTTTATTAATCCCATAGTGAGTTCCAGGACAGCTAGGGCTACAGGGAGACCCTGTCTCAAAAAGACAAAAAAAAAGTGCCTACTGCAGGAAAGTGAAGCTTGAAGAATCATGGGAAGCTCATCTACAGGAATAAAGCTCAATCAGGAGCTCCAGTTGGCTGCCTCAACTTCCCCAGTCAGTTTCTGCTGGATGTTCTGAGAGCCCAATTTGATATCTCTATCTGTTGCTATTTGTTCTTTTACTTGGCAGCCTCACTCGAGGCTCTCCTCTTCCCAGGACCCTCTCTATCTGCAACTCCGGATGATTTGATAATGTTTTGCTATCTATCAATGTTATCTATTGCTTGCTATTTATTCTTTTACATTGGCTTATTATATACTTAATAAACTCACTCATTTAAAACCCAAAGTATGGGCCATTTCTTCAAATATTTTTGTGTGGCCATTCTTTCGGGAGAGGTGGAAACCAGGAGATGCCTGGAGCTTGTTGGCTAGCCATTGCAGGCAAATCAATGAGCTCCAGGTTTAGTGAGAGATCCTCTCTTAAAAAAATAAAGCAATGAATTTGAGGAGGAAGCATGGAAATTTATGTCATGTTAATCAGTAGAGGTGATAAACAATAGCATTGAAATCTACCTGATGACGTTATAGACATACATAGGCGCCAAGGATCCAAGTGCAACTGATTATGATGTGATAATCAGATACGTACAGATTAGAGATGCATGCGACAACATCTCAGTGTTAGAAGCAAGAACAATGAGTCTTTTTGCAAGGAACAATATATTCCAAAATGAAATGGAGATCTTTTTTAAAGGTTAAAAACTCATTCAATTTTATGTCTTACAGGGCTTATACTGAGTTCAATACTGTATAACTGTATTAATTCAACTGTG
>NW_008330152.1:2579492-2579656 GCF_000622305.1 Nannospalax galili | reverse complement strand
CGTGTTAATTAGTAGATGTGAAAAACATTACTGTTGAAATCTACCTGATGACTTTATATCCATGCTCAGGTGCCAAGGAGCTCAGAAAGTAACCAACTGTGACTAGTAATAGCATTGACATATTCAATAACAATTTTCTGACCCAGGCTGCATCTCTTACAAAA
>NW_008330152.1:2569237-2578735 GCF_000622305.1 Nannospalax galili | reverse complement strand
TGCTACTAACACTGAGATGTTGGTGCATGCATCTCTAATCTGTATGCATCTGATTATTACTCATCATAATCGGTTGTACTTGGATCCTTGGCACCTGTGTATGTCTATAAAGTCATCAGGTAGATTTCAATGGTAATGTTTATCACCTCTACTAATTAGCATGATGTAAATTTCCATGCTTCTTCCTCAAATATATATTTTTAAAAAATTTGTCGATTTTTTTTAATGTGTGTGTGTATATCACACAGAACATCACAAACCATCTCATTCGACTATATACCCACTTCCCAGATGGCACCCTCCCATAGCCTCCCTCCCCCAACTAGAGCCCTTATACTCTCATATCCCTGCTACTGTCTGCTGTGTTGTCAGCACCCCCAGCCATTCCCCACTACTTGCCCTTCTGGTGAATCTAGTCAGCCTGTCTAGAGGTCTTTGTTTTAGGAGAGTCAGCTGTTCCTCATCTAGCAGCAATCAGTTGTCAAGGTTCATTTAGATAAGATTGGGGTCTGCTGTTCATTTTCTCAGTTCTATTCTGGGTTACTATCTGGGAGTCCCTTTGGCCACCATGGCCAACAACTCAAAAAAAGGTATCTCCTATCTGGCATCGTTGCTTGTTATGTAGCCTTTAGGATGCATATGGACTCTTAAGAAATTATATTGGCCCCTTTAATCTTTGGTTATACTTTCCTTTTGGGTGTTTAAGGCCATATAGTTGGTCCAGATAAACCGATTTATTTTTACTCTTAAGGCCGTTTGAGGATCTGTTCCTCAGGGGTCACATGGGCTTGGGAGGAGCCCCTGGCTCCTTTCTTTTACCAGTTCTGCCTATGTGAAGATAAGTCAAAGGTCCTGCTTGACCATGGTTGGCTTTGCTTGGAAGCATGGAGTAAATGATTCCTCTGTGTTGACCCTCCTCTTTGTAGACTGGACACTGGTTCAACTCCATCTGGTGGGGTCTCCTCAGACTCCTTGATTAAGAGGACAGGTGACCCACCACCGTTATAGGACATTTTGTGGGATGCTCATAGTCCCTTGGAACTAGTCGACCTAGGAGGGCAAGGAGCAAAAAGTGTCCTTTATGTCCCTCTGACCAAATTATTATAGGCCTCAAAGTATGTCTGTTAAACACCCAAGAAGGTTAGTTCCACCAGTTTCATACTTTTAATTACTGTGTGTCATGTAGATACATCTTACTTTATTTTTAAAAAATAATTTATTGAGAATTTCATACATGCATATATGGTGTTTTGATCAAATCCATGCCCATCCCTTCCTCTCCATCTCCTCCCATGTCTCCCCATCACTTTTTTCCTGATAACTTCATGTACTCTTTCTTCTTTTATTATTATTATTTTTTATGTGGCTTTTGGCTACTCTAACATTCCCCCCTGAAGAGGTAACCCTAATATCTTTTAAGGATTAAATAAAAGCTCCCAAATACTTTCAACATTTTTGGCCTTTGGAACAGAGTATGTTGCTAAGAGGCCCAAGGACACTGTGAGTTTTAGCCAAGAAACTGGCTACTTTTCTTTGGGGTCTTTTTACCCTAACTTCCCAGCGAATTCCTACCTCTTATTCTTATCACACCATCCTCTGAAGAGGTTACCCAACACTCTCGTTACTTTATTAAGTATATCTATACTAGCTGTTTCATCACTCTTGTTTTTCAACCTACTGTTCTGTAATTTCTGTGTCTTGTTTCTACTGACTGATTTTTCTCTTGGTGATGGATCATACTTGCTGTTCCTTTGTACGCTAAGTAGTTTCTGATTGTATGTCAGGCACATGAACTTTAGACTTCTGAGTCCTAGAACTTGTAACACTACTGTAGATACTGTCGGACTATGTTACTTATAGACCAGTTTGGTCAACTCAAGGCTTTGATATTAAGAATTTTTAGAGTATGTCTAGAGTAATCTTTCCTTTACTGCCAGGTTGACCACAGTCCTAAGGCATTATGTTTCTGGGGTCCCTACTGAGTATTCCATCTATTTAACAAGGTTTTTCAGGCTTCTGTGAGTTAGAAGATCCTTGATCCTGTGTGAACTCCAGGAACTGTCTGAACATAACTTCCTGGTAATTCTTTCTACAGAGATTCTTCCCTTGATGAGTTGCCTTCTGTGTAAGTGAGGAACAGTAGCGATTTCTGGAACTCCTAGAATCCTGCATACTATATTAGCTCATAGATTTTATTTCATAGATCAGTGCCTTGAACAACAGTGAGGGTGACATTCTGTACATGTTCTATATTTTAATCTGTTAATGACATATCCAGTAATAACTCATTATGTGTTTTGGAGTGTCATATTGGTCTCATGTTCTAAGTACCATTAGACCAAGTTATGTAGTACAATGAAAACACAGGGCCAGGCATGGTAGCATACACCTTTAATTCCAGCCCTTGGGAGACAGAAGCTGGAAGATCTCTGTGAGATCAAGGACAGTTTGGTCTATATAGTGAGTTCCAGGCCAGCTGGGCTACAGGGAAATCCTGCCTCAAAAAAAAAAAAAAAAAAAAAAAAAAAAAGAAAGAAAGAAAGAAAGAAAGAAACTATAAATACCAACACACAACTCATAGCACATTGGCTCACATTATGGGAAAACTACCTTGAATCATTTGTAATGTCCATTTCATGGAAGAGCATGTTGCTGCCTCCTGAGTTATTGGAACAGAACAGAGTTTGTATGTACAAAAGACCCTACTTACAACTCGCTGGTGTGTCAAGAACACTTACCAAAGTTTTCTAAACTTGATTTTCAGTCTAAATAACTGTGAGGCCTTTGTTGATAAAGTACAGATTAAAGCATTGTGCCAGAGGCAAATTAATGATTGGCCAATCTTCAGCTCTAAGTTTGAGGAAGTCAGTTGGAATTATTTTTATATTCTAATAGATAAAGGATCATGTTAAAACATAAAAGATAATTATTTTTTCATGGTAGGTATGTGAATGACTCCTTTAGTCACCCTGTTTGTAAAACTTAATAACAGTTTTAAGATTTTTCCTTTGTCTAATAGTGCCATAACTGACACATTTCTAGGGGAAGAAATTGTATTTCACTAATTTTCATCATGTAATTGTTGAGTAATAGCTGTCTAGACACATAATTTTAAGAGTAAAGACTATTCTGACAGGCTTGCATTTCTTCCTCCCAGTTTTTCAAATGCAGTTTCCACAGCAAGTTATCATGGAACATTTTAACAGAATCATTGCCAATGAAATGAGGGGTTTTCATTAAACTATTAAAAATTCAACTACAAAAATTTGAAATTATTTGTGATTTTTCTGTGTAGAATAGATTTTCCTAGGTACACTGTTTGTACTGTTGACAACTGTCATCCTTGATTACCAATCAGATGGTAAATAAGTATATTATGTCCATAGATTGAAAATAACTAATACCATTTAAGGAACCATTTAATAGTTCATAATATTAGAACTTAAGAGGATCTCAGGTTGCTGAAAAAAACAGATGTTGCAAAAAATATTTAACCACGCTCACTCACAATGATTATCCTACTATAAGTGTACTTATAATTTGTTTGCTTTTAGCAAAAATAAGGTAGTGATGGTTCTGGAGCCAAAGTCTGAGTTCAAAATTAAGTTTCCACTACTTATTTGACTTTGAGCAAGCCAGAAACTCTCCCTAACTTGAATCTCTCATCTTAACCTCTACAACTAGACCAAAGGAATCAGGGCTAAGAACTTTTCAAAAGTGTGTATTCTTGGATCCACCCTAGACCCACCAAATTGGAATTTCTGGGGCTAGGCCACGCATGCTGGGCTTTCACAAGCCTTGCCTCCTAATGGACACTCAAAAATGAGAATCACTGTTCTCAACCACTGCCATCCTTTCCATGCTCTGCTACTCTCTTAAGATGGTGACTATAGCTTGCCTTCCTGCCTGCCTTCCTTCCTTCTTTTGAATATTGACTTTTTTTGTTGTTTTGAGACAGGGTCTTCCTGTAGCCCCAGGTGTCCTGGAACTCACTATGTAGACCAGGCTGGCTTCGAACTCATAAAGATTCGCCTGCCTCTGCCTCCCAAGTGCTGGGATTAAAGGTGTGCACCACCACACCTGGCTGAATGTTGACTTTTTAAAAAATTTTATTTATTATTTATATTTTATGTGTATGTGTGTATTGCCTGCGTGTAGGTAAGTGCACCCGTGTTGTGCAATGCCCGCGGAGCACAGAAGAGGCTGTCGGATCCTTGGAACTAGAGTTATGGACAGTTGTTAGCTGCCATGTGGGTGCTGGGATTTGAACCCAGGTCTTCTGCAAGAACAACCAGTGTTCTTAACTGCTGAGCCATTTCTCCAGCCCCTGAATATTCACTTTTAAAACGTGTGTGTGTTCAAGTTTTAATTTTAATTTATTTTTTGTAGTGCTGGGGATCAAACCCAGCACATGCTAGGCAAAGCACTGAGACACTCCTAGCCTTGTTTTCAATTTTCACCCATACAAAATTGTGGATATTTATTAAGGTACAGTGTGGTATTTCAACACATACAATGTGCAATGATGAGATCTGGGCAATCTGCATTTCCATCTCCTTGGGTATTTAACAGTTCTTTCTCTTGAGACCATTCAAAATCCTCCCTTCTAACAAAATATTTTGAAATATGCAGTTAATTGCTGTCAGTCATAGTTGTCCTAGTATGCTACAGACCATTAAAAGTTATTCCTCCTAAACTCCCCAAGATTATAGAGTAGTAACACTTGCTTGGGAACTGAGAGTCTCCATGGGCCAGGTTTGCCTACAAGTCAAGCAGTGAGCTCCAGGGATGCAGCTTTTGTGAGTCTCGCCACTCTGGGGTGGGCTTTTTGGTGATGCAGATGTGTGATACAGCATCACCCGTGCTCCTGTATGTAACCCCAGTGAAGTCAGAGGTTCATTAAGCTAGACTTTGGTGTAATCATTTCTTTCATGTCATTGGCAAATAGAAATTTGTTCACATCTTTTCAGGAAAAGTCACACAACCTCGTGTGTGTGTGGGGGGGGTGTGTGTCACATGTGTATGTGGGTGCAGATGCACATGTGTGTTGTAAGTCAAATTCACTGCTGGGAGGTGCATGTGGCATCCAATCCCTTCCTCCCACGGTCCTTGCCACAACCTGAGAAAAGAATTCTCCAAATCCTGGTTTGAAGACTCTTAGCGAGTTTATTGGACTTGCTAACTGAGCTTGGGGTGCGGGTTTACTTACAGAACAGTGGGCACCCCCCCCCCAATTCTGTGTTAGAAAGTCCACACCCAAACATAAATCCTGTGGTTCTGGACAGGCTCACAAAATGGTGAGACACTGGCCTCCTGGTTTTCGCAGCTTTTACACCCTT
This sequence comes from Nannospalax galili, assembly GCF_000622305.1. Lineage (NCBI taxonomy): Eukaryota > Metazoa > Chordata > Mammalia > Rodentia > Spalacidae > Nannospalax > Nannospalax galili. Next base: position 2,573,396 of record NW_008330152.1, on the reverse strand, counting down.
AGCCCCTCCCCTGCAAGCAGCTATGGTCAACGGATTGGCTGGAAGAGGGAAGGGGAGTGACTCCTTTGCAGAGCGTGGGAAGGAGGCAGGTCCATGGCTCGTCATCACAGGGTCAGAGGAACAGCCGGGTCACATGTATAGAGGCCAAAGGTTAAGGTCAGGTGTTTTCCCCAATCACTCTACACCTAATTTTTCTGAGACAGGGTCTGTCACTGAACCTGGAGCTCACCAATTGCTTAGGCTGACTGTCCATTGAGCTCCTAACTCGTCTGTTTCTGCCTTACCAGCCCTAAGATTACAGATGCATGTCTTAATTTTTTCTTTCATGTGGGTGCTAAGGATTAAATTTAGGTCTTCCTTGCTCTGGAAGTACTTTACTGACTAAGGTGTCTCCTTAGCCCCATACAACATTTTTAAAATTTGAAATTTCTCTCTTTTTCTTAGATAGGGTCTCACTATGTATTCTTGGCAGGCCTAGAACTCATTATGTAGATGAGGCTGGCCTTGAACCCACAGAGATCTGCCTGCCTCTGTCTCCTAAGTTCTGGGATCACAGGCATTGGCCACCACAACAGCAAAAGTAGAAATCTTAAACAAGGCATGACAATGCATATCTCAGACAAGTGGAGGCAGAGCAGTAAGGAGTTCCTTGTCATCCTTGCCATCCTGGGATACTTGAGACTCTGCTTCCAAAACACAAAGGAAAAACAAAGCAAAACATCAGAAAGTTGCAATCTTAAGCCTCCCTCAGATGTCTGTGTAACAGATTACAGATATTCAAACAAAAGTTCATGCAGACTAAATTTGAGAGGAGACACAAACGACCCTTCAGTAAGAGATACATAATATTTTTCCTTTTCTTTTTGTGTGCTGCGAATCAAATCTGAGGTCCTGTGCGTGCTGGGCAAGTACTGTCCTGCTGAGCTACCTCCCCAGCTCTTAGCTGCACACTGTTAATAGCGGGCTTTGCTCCTGGCCTTAGGCATGTCTGATTTTAGGCATTGGAATGGGAAGATTGAAAAGGGCTGAGCTGCCCTCTGCACCTTGTACCATTGCTCTAGGCAAACTTCATTCCAGCAGGTATGACACACTATGGAAGCCAGCACAGCCACGGTACTAAAGAGTTTGGCAGGGCACAACAAATAAAATGGTCAGCATGGAGATCAAACATGAGAATGGAGCAATGGGATTTCTCATGAAGAAGGCAGAAGTTGGCTAGCAAGATTCCAGGGCTATCAGAATCTTCGAGTTCTGGATATTTAGCAATGGGATTTCTCATGAAGAAAGCAGAAGTTGGCTAGCAAGATTCCAGGGCTACCAGAATCTTCGAGTTCTGGATATAGCAAGAGACTCTCCCTCAGTAAATAAAATGCAGTATGCTTGTCCACCTTTGACCACCACATGAAAACATGCACGTACACATATGTGCACCCATACACATGTGAACATGCATACATGCCAAAAAAAAAAAAAGTTCGAGGTTACCCTTGGCTGCACAGTGAGTTCAAGGCCAGTGTGGGCTACAAGAAACCCTGTCTCAAAAAACAAAACAAAACAAAACAAATAAATAAATGACAATATACAACATTGCTCTACTCCTTGGTTTTTTCCCATTAATAATATATTTTGGATGTATTTCCATAGTTCTGCACAGCAGGCTTCCTTATTTTTTTCTTCACAATTATGAGTATTCCATGAAGGCCCTGTGACTTAGGTAACTAGTCTCCCACTGAAGGACATTTAGATGGTTTCCAGTCCTTAGTGCTCAATGTTTTCTTGGTACAGATGCATAATATGCACCATTTTTGCATATGTGTAAATATTTCTCTAAGACAGCTGGGTAGAATTGGAACTGATGGTTGTTCTAGTTTGCTTTTCTGTTGTTGTAATAAACACCATGACTAAAAGCAACTTGGGGAAGAAAGGGTTTATTTGGCTTACACTTCCAGATAATAGTCCATCACTGGGAGCAGTCAGTCAGGGCACACAGCCCAGGACCAGCTGCCTAGGAACGGTACTGCCTACAATGGGCTCGGCCCTCCTACATCAATTACCAATCAAAAAATGCCCCACAGACAAGCCCACAGGCCAGTCCAATGGAAGCAATCTCCCAGGAGGGACTCTTCTCAGATAACTCTAGGCTGTCTCAAGTTGAGACAAGGAGACTGGTCAAAAAAGTTTATGTATTTGTAATTTTCATAATTTTGTCTTGTATGCAGTGTATTCATGCATGTACACGTATATGCACAAGTGCACACGTGCGCAGAGGACAGAGGAGGACATCAGATGTCCTCTTCTCTTACTTTCTGCCTTATTCCCTTGAGACAGGGTCTGTCACTAAACCTGGAGCTTGCTATTTTTGAGCTAGGCTGGCAGCTAGCAAGCCCCACAGATCCTCTTGTTTCTGCCCCCTCTCCCCAAGAGCTGGCATTACATGCTCCTGTGGCTACACTTGGTTTTTTATGTTAATGCTGGTGATCTGAACTCAAGTCCTCATGCATACACAAGAGCTCTTAATGTGCCATCTCCCCAGCCCTATACTTTTGATAAATTTTGTAAAATTAACCTTCTAGGGTTTACCAATTTACACTTTCACAGGTAAGTGTTTGAGTATTTGCACTGTATATTTTGTCTGTGTCAGAAGGTTGGTGCTGTGACTATAGGGGAAAAAAGCTCATGGAAATGATTTGTGCCAGCGTAGGTTGCCAGGTCAGGCTGAAGCTGGGCAGTTAGATCATGTCTCTCATGTAGTAGTGGGAAGCTGTTACTTTATTTATGGAAGCTCATTAAACATTTTTTATAGTTTGGAATATTATATTTCCTGCCTCTTATAAAGCTGAAATGTAAACTTTAACCCCATGATGATGACCAAAATAAATTGCTGCTTTATAGCTTATGAAGTGTTTCCCCACACATAATTTTTATTGATGAGTGATTGATTGGTTTTCTTATGGGGTGGTGTTAGGGATTAAGCCTAGGACCTTGTACATGTTAATACAAGCTTTACTACTGAACTACTATATCCATAGCCCCTGTATGTATTCAATGTAATGCAATTTTTTTTAAAGGCTTGGTCTCCCTGTAGCCTCACCTGGCATAGAACTTACTATGTAGACCAGGCTGGCCAAGATCTCACAGAATTCCACCTGCCTCTGCCTCTTAAGTGTTGGAACTAAAGGCATATGCCACCACACCTGGTTTAATTTTATTTTTGAAAAAAATATTTAGTAACTGGCAGAACTTTGGACGAGCCACAGTCATGTAGGTCTCTGTAAGTCTTTCCACCTTTCTGAATCCTTCAGAAGGCATAATTTCCCTTTTTTTTTCTTCATGGCTTCCTTACTAAACATGCTTTCTTTAAGGCTTTGGGCTGCCCCTAGCATCTTGTATTTCTTTACTTTTTCTCTAAAGCTTCCTTCTCCCAGCCATGTGGCTGCCAGTCAGCCACATGTCTGACCTTCCACACAGACTCTAAACCTGCATGGCTTCCTGGCTGCTTCCTGGCTTCCTTCCTTCCTGATTTCTTTTCTCCCTCCCTTCCTTCCTTCCTTCCTTCCTTCCTTCCTTCCTTCCTTCCTTCCTTCCTTCCTTCCTTCCTTCCACCTCCTCAAGACAACTGCCAAGATTACCAGCTCATTTGCCCTGAGGATTTGTTTTTCTTTAAAATTCTAATAAAATTGTAAAAGCTTAAAAAAATTGACTAACTATGGTAGCATATGCCTCTAATTCCAGTACTCTGGAGGCAGAGGCAGGCAGATCGTTGTAAATTCAAGGCCATCCTGGTCTACATAGTGAGTTTCACTCCAGCTGGAGCAACAGGGAGACTCTCTCAAGCAAGCAAACAAACAAACGAAATATTTAGTGGCTGGAGAGATGGCTGTATAGAACTCTGAGACCCTCTTCATTCACCCGCTACCCCCCAATCCCTCCAGACCCCCACTAATTGCTCTTTTAGCTTCTGTAAAATGCTTGGCTGCTGCTTTAGACATGCCTAGACATACCCTGGCATGCCCTGAACCCCGCCTGCTATTCCCCACCCCCCTTCCAGGAAACTATAGATTAAGCAAGCCCACACATAAAAACTGCGCTATAAGGTAAAAACGGAGACTCCTGGCCCCACAGGTAACAGTCAGCACATTCCACAGCCCTGAGAATAGCA
>NW_008330152.1:2567779-2568415 GCF_000622305.1 Nannospalax galili | reverse complement strand
GAATGGCCCCCTGAAGGGGCTTTTAACCTGAATTTGATTTCCAGGGTAGAGGACCACGTCTTCTGCCCACGGATGGGCCACCAGGACCAGATCCCATACATCGTGACCTGGCGAGGCCTCTTCGAATGACCTGATGGCCCCCCCGCCTGGGTCAAGTCCTTCCTTCCCCCAATTAATCCAACTGCTTCCCCTCCACCTCTGCAGGTCCTCCCTCTCAGACCAAAGGCAGAAGAGAAACCCATTCTCCAGGGAGCCACCATGGCTTCCACAGGGACCTGCGCAGGCCACACGGCGCTGGAGGGGGGCGGCCCCCCAGCCTGACACCATTGTCCTCCCCCTCTGGCCGGTGGGGCCCCCAGACGGAGAGGGCAATCAGCCCTTTCATTACTGGCCCTTTGCCACCAGTGATCTTTACAATTGGTGCTCACAGAATGCGCCTTTCTCTGAATACCCCAGGGACTTGATTAACTTATTAGAAACTGTTCTCTTCACTCACCAGGCCACCTGGGGTGATTGCCACCAGCTCCTGAGTGTCCTGTTCACTACTGAGGAGCAAAACAGGATCCTGGAGGCAGCCCGGAAATTGGTTCCAGGCCCCACCGGGGACCCTACCACAGACCCAGGCATCATTAATGC
>NW_008330152.1:2561026-2564588 GCF_000622305.1 Nannospalax galili | reverse complement strand
ATTACAAGGGAGACACCTGGAAGGCATCCCCACACTCTTCGAATCCATTCAAGCTCTGCATCCGATGAGACCCTTCCTGCTAACCTGTCTATTGTTGACATTGAACTGCTTATCAGCTGATGGCACCTTTCCTGCAAGTAACATAAATCCCCATATTCCCCTTAGCACAATACCCCCAGATACCTGTGAGCTGGCCCACCAGAACCCATGATTGGATTCCCCAGCTGCCACTGCTGCTCCCAGTGTAGAACCCTGAGACCCTCTTCATTCACCTGCTACCCCCCAATCCCTCCAGACCCCCACTAATTGCTCTTTTAGCTTCTGTAAAATGCTTGGCTGCTGCTTTAGACATGCCTAGACATACCCTGGCATGCCCTGACCCCCGCCTGCTATTCCCCACCCCCCTTCCAGGAAGCTATAGATTAAGCAAGCCCGAGCATAAAAACTGCCCTATAAGGTAAAAACGGAGACTCCTTGGCCCCACACGTAACAGTCAGCACGTTCCACAGCCCTGAGAATAGCACCTACCAATAAGAAACTATACATCCAATCAGTTTAAAATTATGTTGGTGGGCACGGGCTCCTTGAACCAACCAAAATGTATCTTCGGTATCCCCCCTCTTCTCTTTGTCTAAAACCTAAAAAAGGCTCCACTCTCCCTTACTCTGGGCTCTCAGCACAGATCTGTTGAGTTGGTGAGGTCTGAGAGCCCGAGCTTTAGCCGGAATAAACCATAAACCTTTGCTTTTGCATTTTGGTGTGTTGGGTCCTCAGTGGTCTTTTTGGGGTCCAGTGGATGAGGTACAACAGCTCAGCAGATAAGAGCAGCAGGAACTGCTCTTGCAGAAGACTCAGTTCAGTTCCCAGCACCCACATCAGGAGGCTCACAACTGCTTGTAACTCCCACCTCTAAGGGGAGCTGAGGCCTTTGGCACACCACACTCATGTGAACTTACATTCCCATTCATTCTCACTCCCTCTCTCTCTCTCTCTCCCCCTCTTCCTCCCCCTCCCACCACAATTGATAAAAAGCAAGGCCAGGCATGGTGGCCTTTAATCCTAGCACTGAAGTCAGAAGCAGGTAGATCTCTGTGAGACTGAGGAGTTCTAGGCCAGCTGGGGCTACAGGGAGACCATGTCTCAACTCCCCCCCCCCAATAATAATAAATAAAAATTAAATGTATTATGTGTAGTGTGTGTGTGTACACGTGTGTCACAGCGTGTGTGTGGAGGTCAGAGGACAACTTGTGAGAATCTGTTCCAGATCATCAGGTGTGGCAGCAAACATTTACCACTGAGCAATCTCACTGTCCCCCTACATATATTTTAAATATGCATTTAAAATACATTTTTACAAATCTGAAATGTAGGTTTAAAATGACATGCTGAATTGGAAGAATTTTGCTGAGAAATTCTAGGCAAGTCAAAAGTGAACTGGAGCAAGAAATCATCAGATTACAGCAGCATGTTTCTCAGCTCCACCGGCTCTGTTCTATACTTCACAGTGGTTATTTTTCTCTCTAATAGTGTTCAGAACTCCTGGTGGCTCTTGAATCCTAGCCCATGTATTAAAAATGAATGACAGCACCATATTATCACAGTTGATTCCTGCTTTAATCATTCTCACTGAACCTCTTCACATTCCAAGACAATGAAAAATGCAAAGCGCTGATCTAAACAGCTGAGTTAAGATTTAATTCTCCAGTACGATCCTTCTTATTATTAAACTCTGCATACCCTTATTGGCAAAGGAGATTGAATAACATGTTCTGGCAGAAATGAACATTACTGACAAAGAGTTACGGTGCTCAGATGTGAAGGCATGACAAGAATCTTTCTATGGAATCTTTTACCCACCCATTTAGTGCAGGTCACGTGATTACCTTTGCAGCGTGTGGGAGTGAAACAGAATTTGCTTGTGCACTGCAGCAAGCCTAAAAGAGGTTTCTTCTTCCCCTCTGTAAAGTCCATGGTCACGAGAATCTCGAAAAGCGTCACAGCAGGAGACAGTGCTATTCATTTGGAAAACAACCAGAGCCCATTTTTTTTCACTAATAATTTGCCCACAGATGTTTCTGAAAATGGATGGTTCAATGTCAGTCATGTAATCCTAGGACTGCACAAACTATCCTGTTAAAGACCTTCTTAATATAACATTCCCATGTCTGTATTTACTAATATCAGTTATCTAGACAGTCTCCCTTTATATTTTAGGCTCAGGTTTGCCAGTTGCTAGAGCGTATTTACTAATATCAGTTATCTAGACAGTCTCCCTTTATATTTTAGGCTCAGGTTTGCCAGTTGCTAGAGCTCTACCACTGACCTATATCCCTAGCATTTCCCCCTCCCCCTTTTTGAGACAAGGTCTCACTATATAGCCTAGGCTAGCTTTGAATTCACAGATCCACCTGTCTCTGCCTCACAAGTGCTGGGATTGCAGGTATGAGCCATACTACACCCAGCACTTGACCTCATTTCTTCCTTGTTTTTTTCCACACCTGTAGATAAGGGCTCACCCATGACTTCCAGTTATGAAGCATTCATCCACCTCCTCAATTTCAGAAAAAATTTGGGTGAAATTCCTTAAAAATGCTTTTCAAAAATATTTTTCTAAGCCAGGCGTGATGGTGTACGCCTGTAGTCCCAGCACTTGGGAGGCAGAGGCAGGCAGATCTCTGTGAGTTCAAGGCCAGCCTGGTCTACATAGTGAGTTCCAGGACAGCTCTGGCTACAGGGAGACCCTGTCTCAAAAAGATCAAAAACAATTTTTTTTTCTTTAACTTTTTGGTATGGGAGATTGAATCCAGGGCCCCATGCATGCTAGCAAAACACTTTAGTACTGAATTACATTCCTAGAGCGCTCTCAAATTTTACAGTGCAAATTAATCAAGTATGGGTTCTTGTTGAAATGTAGGCTCTGTTTCAATGGGCCTGAGTGGAATGTGAGTGCCCACATTTCCAATAGAATAGAGGTGATGGATGCCTTGTGGTTCACCTGAGGACCACAATGGATGGCAAGCATGCCTGCCTTATAACCGGGGAGAGGATAAAACTTTTACAACTATGACTCAAAGTGCAAAAGCAATGAGGAAAAATAATAGGTAAATTTGGTTTGCACTAAAATAACTGGTCGCATGCTAAACAGCCTGAGATAGAATAAAAAGAAATGGCAAAGTGAAAAAATATTCCCAGCTTGTACCATGAAGGATTCTATCCCTAATACACGAGAAGTTTTAAAATATTTTATTATTATTATTTTTTTTTGTTTTTTAATCATTATTTTTTTATTTTTTTTTTCATACAGAAGAATTCATTCCAAAGCAATTGACACTGAGACGTTTTCACATGCATTTCTAATCTCTATATACATGACAATCACTGGTCACAGTCGCCCACCTTCTGAGCTCCTCGGCATCTGAGCATGAATACAAACTCGTCAGATAGACAGCCTTCCTCTCCCACTAGAGGCTCCATACTCTGCCATCCCTGTCACTGTCCACTGTGTTGTCAGCACCCTCATCCATTCCCCCGTCTGCCCTTCTGGTAAATCTAGTCAGCCAGA